>NC_092697.1:17440779-17742922 GCF_964275005.1 Diadema setosum
CTTCGGTAGTAGGCCAAAATAGCGTCGTTCTAGAATCAAGGACGTAAGCCACTTGGTAACTAATGTTGTTAGCCAATCAGAGACAGACGGACCTTATTTGGTGAGTCCCCGTTTATGAATGGACCCCCTGCCCGCCCGCCTATTTTGCACACTACAACAGCTAGCTAAACAGCAGCAAACGATTGAACCATTTCTGTATCGCTTGCAATGCATGAATACCGCTAGCTAGCGCTTGTACAGTGTACGTGTATGCTAATGGAGGAGTAGTGGGCTGTGATCATCCACTGCATCGGGGCTGCCGTGTGAGCGGACTGTGTTGCATAAGATCTTGGATATGGATTCTGAAAACCACGACGCCATTTCGGTAAATTTAAACTAGAATCTAGACTCTAACTAACTGTTAGTATTAGTGATAGAATACTGGATAGGTACTAACTAATAGTCTAAATCGACATCTATCTAAATTGACAGATCTAACGTTACGACCAACGTTAGCTAAGTGTAGTGGGATTTGGTTTTGGGGGATGGTCGGCCTTGACTTCCCCTCCAATTTACTGTACCTCACGACCTTAACCAGACCCGGACTGTGACTTTAACCTGACTAGGGGGTCACCTGACTGACACATCCAACTCTATATCAGGTGACAATTGACCCCCATGACCTTAACTGATAGCTTGATGACTTGGACTGGAACTTCACGGATGGGAACTACACAAACCTCATGAAATATCCCGTGAAATCAAGCGCATCAGGCCGATGGCGTAGTCGGTAAGTATTTTACGCTGTGAAGTGGACACTACTCCCACTTTATTGGCGTAGTCGGCAGGATTGCTGGCCTATTTGCGCGAATTTTGCCGATTTTTATCAGCCGTATCGGTTGGGCTGCGAGGTAAGTCGCAGGGCAATGGCCGCGTAAATACATTATGTGTGTGTATTAATGTTCGCACATTACGCGTTGCACTGTGTGTATAATTACTGTACTGTAAGTTGTCGGTTCGCGGACCGGGTCGGCACTGACTGCAGGGAGACGGGGATTGTCTCAAGGCGGTAGCGCTGAAAGGGGCGAGCGACCGGCGGGGAATCAAAAGTGAACGATTTTTGCGCGAACTTGCGTGTTGGTTGTATCATCGTTGTGTTTTGTGCGACGTCCGAGCGAGTGATTGGAACGATATTTTTGATTGCGAACTCGTGTTACTGTTAGCGTCACATCGTATGATTATTTTGTCAAATCGTCGTCTAATGTGAGAGATAGATTGACGTTCGTAAAGGTAACTGTTTAGTCAGACCGTCCTACTCTAGCTGTTCTACGTTACTGTTTATTATTCTCCTGGTATTTTTGTAGACCTTGATTTGTTTCTCTAGACCAGTTTGTTGAGTGCAGTGTGTGAATACTGTGATTGTTGTTTTATGTGACGTGCCCACCCAGCTAACGACTGGGGAGCCGCTCGGGGTCGAAGAAAAGGAAACAGAAACAAGAAAAAGAAAAACGAATAACAAGAAGACTTTTGCCCGAGTGAGTCATTTTGTGAGTCGATTGGTGTTCGGTTGCGTTTGCGTCTTGCTTGTGTTTGGTTGGTGCTTTTGTATTGCGTTAAGCTTATCAGGAACGCTAGCCCACGTTAGGTTTAGTAACTGTTCTGTTTGTAGTGTTACTCTAGCTTTTGCCGTGGTAGACCAGGACCTGCCCTTGGTCATGTTATATTTTTGAGTGCATACACGTACACACGATACGCGCTAGTTAGCTAGTTAGATCCGTAGCTAAAAAGCGTTTGCATTGCGCGTTCATTAGTTTCGGCGATTGTGTGTTACATACACTGTAGTGTTGTTAACTGTACGCTTGCTACGTATACAGTACGTGGTTCGCGGTCGCTTACTGCACACTGCATCGTTACTCGCTGTCTAGTAGCGTTGCATGCGGCGCTCCCGCTTTGGGTCTTGGACCAAACGGAGTACGGAACGCCGATCTGTTTCGCATCGTGAGCGTGGTGTGCACACTGCAGCTGTGTACCTTTCGCGCGTTGCGGTGTACGTTGTGTTAGGACGCTGCGTTAACCGCATTTTGTGTATTCGATCTACGGCCGCAATTGTTGCCGTACGTGCATCTAGCGGTGTGTTGAACGCCGCGCAGTGTGAATGAACAGCGGACAGCCGTTCCGTAGCGAAGCATAGCAGTACAATGTATATGGTACGCCAGCTGACTCTTCGTGCGTTGTCAAGCTGTACTTCGTATTCGTTTACGTGTATTTGTGGTGCATTCGCCCTGTCATATTGTATGGTTGAGGGGTCTAGATATCGCGCACGAAAATTTGAAATGCTCTTATAATAGAAGTTATTCCATAATCGTACCTGAATTTCTCAATGAATATCACGAAAATGCAGAAAAATCACCTCCCAGAATCTCCTGATGATACGATGACGGAGTAGTGCGCTGTCGCCGTTTGTATGTCAGACTTTTTTTATGCGTTCACCTAGCTTCTCGGGGTATGTAAAGATCGCGCAGCTGCCCTACGTAGTTTCATGCGTGAAAGTGTCTGCCCCTCTCTGCAGATGTAGCGTGCTTCGGCTTTCGTAGATTATCAACGATCGATCGAACAAATTAATAATTCTATCGGCTACAATCATACGAACGAGACAAGCGAGACGACACGTCTAGGCTACAACATCCTTTAAAAAAAATTTTAAGCTAAGGTAGGTAAATTATAAGGTAAAAAATTGGAAATTTTGTGAAAAATTTGTTCCAAAAAATTGGAAATTTAGTGAAAAATTTGTTTGAAATCAAAATTTCTTACCTGCTTCCTTCTCATGTTTAGCGGTTGTCAGGTATGTTTATTCCATGGGCGTATCGGCAAATTTTGCGCTTAGTCCTACGCGTAACATTGCTTGCTATACGCAGTTACGCTATGCGCGATCATTAAGTCCCTGCGCGAGACCTAGTACCCTTACTATACTTGTTATTGTTCTTTTCTACTGTGTACTATCTTTGTCCCTCTCTTCCCTTATTGGTAGGGGATTCCATTTTATTTGTGCAACCCGTACAGCTCCCAAACTTGGTTAGTTATAGGCTTATTAGAGGCCTGGGTTAGAGTAGAGATTTAGTTGGTATTAGTATCTAATTTATAAGAGATACTTTGGTATTTATTTTGGTTAGGGATAATATAACCTTTTTGATAAAGGAATAAGAGGAAAAAGTGGTAGGGAAATAGAATTAAGAATTTGGGAGGCTGCGATAAAAGGAAGACGAGGAAAAGGTGGTTGGGAAATAAAATCATTTGAAAGAATAGTTTAATAAGGAGTTTAGTTAAGTATTTGTTTAAATATTAAAAGTGAGATAATTGTGGGAATTTTTGAGGTAAGATTGTTTTGGTTAACGTCTTACCTCAACATAGGTTGTATTAAGGTGTTTGAGAGAATTTGGTAAGATTTGATAAGGTTTATGGTTAGTAGGTTAATGGTTGTAAATAGGGAATTGGTAAGGAAATAATTCTTCAGGTAAAATTGAAGAATTAGATAAATAGAGTGAGTATATATTTTAATTGAGTAGGATTGAGAAGTATGAAGTTAAAGAGGATATTATTAGAGTTAGTGAATTAAATCAAGTAGTCAGGTGAATTGTTTGGAGGGTATAGAATTTATTGTAAGATTGCAAGTTGTGAAAGGCTGTGATAAAGCATTTTGATATATTTTTGGTAGGTTTGGGATGTTCGTACAGCCATTAAAGGTGAATTATATAGATTTGGGATGTATTCTCCTAGTGCAAGGCCAGGTTCGGGGTTGGCCAGCTATGTCGCCATCCCAAGTTATCAGGTCTTGGAGACAGGCCCATCCTGTTCTCAAGGAGGGCATCCATCAACAGAGGGGGAAGTAGGACATCTACACCCCTACGACAGCTATCCACCCTCTTGGCGTGGAGGCGGACGTGCAGGTAGCACTCCGTTAGGACGTCCACGGGTATCGACCCCACTACAGTCCCTTCATACTAGGTGTTATCCACAGGGTCAAGGGGGTAGGATCAATAATGACATGTTGGAGGAGCAGTGGTATAGTTACTCTGCACCTCAGTCCACAGGGGATGGCTCCATCCCAAAACCTTACGTGGAGGGATCAACCCGCTATGCGGTGCAGCATTCTAGCTGGCAAGATTTAGCAAACATGAGTCTGAGTGGGTGGAATACCTCTCAGGAAGGGGTGAAGCTCCCATCCTTGCCCAGGTCAATCTCATTTGACGGGAAGGGAAATTGGGGAGCCTTCTATGCTAAATTCACCGTTTTCGCGGACGAGGGTGGTTGGTCTCCTATGCAGCGACGCGACCAAATGTGGTGGTGTCTAAAAGGGCAAGGGAGCGAACACTACCGGATGCTCCTTGAGAGAAATCCTCTTGCTAGTTACCAGGAATTGGTGCTGTGCATGGAGAAGCAGTTTGGTGCTACCGATCCACCTGAAGTGTTTCAGATTGAATTCTCCCGGGCCAAACAGTCTGAGGATGAAACCACCTTAGAATGGTCAAGGAGAGTGGTATCTCTTGCTAATAAAGCCTTTCCAGGAGTACCAGAGCCCCTCGTCCAGCGCCAAGCTGTTGTCCGTTTTTGTCAGGGTTGTCGCAAACAGGAGGCAGGCTTGTCTGCTCTTAGTTCGAAACCCAAGACAGTGGAAGCTGCATTGGAGTTAGTCACCTGGCTGGTATACTCCCGACATGCGGTATTTGGGCAGGGTTCTCAAGGAATTCGCAGTCACAGGAAAGTGTGCAGTGCTTCTGTACGTTGGGATACTTCCCAACCTGCAGAGGCAGGTGTCCGCCAGGTAGATGTTTGTCCAAGGTTTCCCTGTCAACGTTCTGGTGAGCTTGATAAGGTTGAGATTGAGCAGCACGCCGCACCTGAGGGACCGACGTCAAGTGTGGGGCAGCGAATACATAGCCTAGAGCAGAAGTTTGTTTCTCTCCAGGACACTGTAAATCAGCTGTCGGCAAAGGTAGCCAAAGCGCTCTCGCGCAACGGCGTAAATCCGTACTGAGAAGTGGGGGGGGGGGATGACCGGCGATAGTCACCATCACCACGATTACAAGCCCATAACTGGACCGGCGCAGCCTTGGGAGGGGTGGGGTGGAGAAGCTTGGTGCCCCCACCCCCCCCCCCCAACACGCCCAACACACACACGGACACACACACACACAGTGGCGTACCATGGGTCAAGACATAAGGGGGGCACCTCGTGGAAAAGTAATTTTGAGGGTGTGTATGCTTATGCGTCCTTGCGTGTGTATGGGTGTGTGCGCGTGTGTGCGTGCGCTGTCAGTCTGCAAACTTAATGGAGACTACAGTACATAACGATATGTCATACATTCCACAGCGCAGTCATTGAGCAACATTTGTAAGTTTTTAGAATGACGGCGTGAAACAACAAATTATTTGGAACAACATCAGGAAAATTGCATAAAAATTGAATGCGAGCGAGCGTTGAAAATTTTGACATTTCACAGTACAAAAACTGCCGTTTGTAGCTATATTTTTTCGCTTTCGAAAGGGGTTGCGCACCGGGCTCAACTGCTGGCAATTACCGGCAGCAACATCAGGAGATTGGCATAACGATCAAATGCGAGCGAGCGAAGCGAGCGAGCTTGAAAATTTTGACATTTTACAGTCCAAAAACTGCCGTTTGTAACTATATTTTTTCACTTTGGATATTAAGGAGGGGAGGGAAGCATCGGGCGCAACTGCTGGCAATTACTGGCAACAACATCAGAAGAATGGCATAACGATTAACTGCGAGCGAGGGGAGCGAGCGAGCTTGAAATTTTGACATTTTACAGTCCCAAAACTGCCGTTTGTAGCTCTATTTTTTGCTTTGGAAATTAAGGGGGGGGGGGGCGCAACGAGCGTAACTGCTGCCAGTTACTAGCAGCAACATCAGGAGAATAGCATAACGATTAAATGCGAGCGAGCGAAGCGAACGAGCTTGAAATTTTGACATTCTATAACCACAAAACTGCCGTTTGTAGCTATACTTATTCGCCTTGGAAATGAAGGGGGGGGGGGCGCACCGGACCCAACTACTGGCGATTAGTGGCAGCAACATCGGGAGAATAGCATAGCGATTGAATGCGAGCGAGCGGAGGGAGCGAGCTTGAAATTTTGACATTTTACAGTCCCAAAACTGCCGTTTGTAGCTATATCTTTTGCTTTGGAAATTAAGGGGGCGCAACGAGCGTAACTGCTGCCAGTTACTGGCAGGAACATCAGGAGAATAGCATAACAATTAAATGCGAGCGAAGCGAAGCGAACGAGCTTGAAAATTTGGACATTCTAAAACCACAAAACTGCCGTTTGGTATAGCTATACTTATTCGCTTTGGAAAGTAAAGGGGGGCGCACCGGTCCCAACTGCTGGCGATTACTGGCAGCAACATCAGGAGAATAGCATAGCGATTAAATGAGAGCGAGCTTGAAAATTTTGACATTTTACAGTCCCAAAACTGCCGTTTGTAGCTATATTTTTTTATCGCTTTGGATATTAAGAGGGGGGGCGCACCGGGCGCAACTGCTGGCAATTACTGGCATCAACATCAGGAGAATAGCATAACGATTAAATGCGAGCGAGCGAAGCGAGCGATCTTGAAAATTTTGCCATTATGCAGTCGCAAAACTACCGTTTGTAGCATTATTTTTTCGCCTTGGAAATTAAAGGGGGGTGGGGCGCACCGGGCGCAACTGCTGGCAGTTACTGGCAGCAACATCAGGAGAATGGCATAACGATTAAATGCGAGCGAGCAAAGCGAGCGAGCTTGAAAATTTAGACAATTTAAAGTCCAAAAACTACCGTTTGTAGCTATACATTTTCGCTTTGGAAATTAAGGGGGCGCACCGGGTGCAACTGTGGGCAAAAACTTTCAGCAACATCGGGAGAATAGCATTGCGATTAAATGCGAGCGAGCGAGCTTGGAAATTTTGACATTGTACGGTCCAAAAACACCTTTTGTAGCTATTTTTTCGATTTGGAAATTAAGAGGGGCGCAACTACTGGCATTTACTGGCAGCAACATCAGGTTTTTTTTTTTGTTTTTGTTTTTGTTTTTTTTTTTTGGGGGGGGGGACCCTCCGTTGGTATCTATAGATATCTCCACCCACGGAACTTTTGCATTTTTTTCTAAACTGAAGTAACAGACCTGGTGCACACTTTAGATGAAACATTTTAAAATATGTTAATCTAAAGTGTATTAAGTAGAAAGGACTGAACAGGGAGGGTATAGGAGGCATGGGGTAGGCCTAACCCCTCTTACAAGAGGGAGATTTTGTATTATTTTGTAGAATTGAAATTCAGCCATCTTTGGATGAAATATTTAGACAGTTTTCTATCAAAAAAGTAAGAACATTTCCACATCTCGGGATTTACGAGGAGCAAAATGATATGTTTGTCCCCAATACTTTTATGGGGTACCATCCCCCCCCCCCCCATCGACGCCTCTGCATATGAGGGAGCTTTTGTAAGTGGAAGATCTGCTGCACGCTCTTTGATAAAATACTAGGAAATACGTCAATCTCAAAAGTGTTCAAAATCTATCGAAAGGGATCCAGTAGCGGAGCTTTTGCATGCTTATGATTGCAATTCAACGAAATCTGGTGCATAGTTCTGGCGGTATTTGGACAATTTTCCACAAAGAAAGTTCGAGATTTGTCCTTATCTCGGGAATTGCTTGGGGGACAAATGACTTTTCTGCCCCAACACTTCCGCAGGGGTGGGTCAAATGCCTCTTTGCCTCCCCCCTCCCCGAGATAGATTCGACGCCCCTGATCATCCCTGGGTATTCCCATAGATGTATCAGAGTCGTCATCGTTTCAGGAATAATTCAGGAAATGGAGGGGGTTCAATTATGGCGGTATGGTTTTAGTTATTGTTTGTTTGTTTGTTTTCGTACATAATTTGCAGATGGTCCCGAGTTGCTCGCGTCATAGCATGTTTACATGTAAGCCTGTGCTATTTGACGTTGTCAACGTCTGGACCATAAAATGTCGATAATACTTTCTTCGCGAGCGAGGGAAGCGAGCGAGCGCTTGAGAAAATTATGTATACATTATCCTACAAGATGGAATACTGTTCAGCTCTGTTACCTCTCTGAAGGCGGGCCTTTCAACAAAAATATGTCAATATTGATAAAAGCACATTTCTGCTTCCTCCATTTTTTCCTCAAATTTCAGGGGGGGGATGATTTTACAGGCCATCCCACCCTCTTCCATTTCAGGGGGGGGGGGATATATCCCCCCCCCCATCCCCCCGGGATTTACGCCCATGCTCTCGCGCAGTCCATCTACCCCCACATCCACAGCTGACCCCAGCTGCTATCTGTGTGATCTTTGCGGGGAATTTGGTCACTTCAAACGAGACTGTCCGGAGATGGACAAGAAAGTGGCTCTCCGCGAGGAGCTGTCAAAAGACAGCGGGCCAGAGGAGAAAGCCACTCCCTGGCCCGAGCAGGAGTTGGCCAGTCCCAAGAAGGATTAGAGGGGCGAGGGGATATAGCACCTGAAGAGAACAAGGTTGCTTTTACCCAAGCTGAGAAGTCGAGGGTTGTGAATCAATCTCGCTCCTCTAAGGATAAGTCAATCAAGGACTCAGAGCTGTTAAATTATTTTCGCGAGTTCATGGAATTCGTAGAAAATACCAACCATACAGCTCTTGCTAAAAATACCATTGAGGAAGAAGATGCCAGCTCAAGTTATTTGACTGGCAACTTCATTTCACTTGCAATGGAGGGGAAGCAGGAGAGTCTTAAAGGTAGGGAATCCAATTTACATGCCTCAAATGAAGAGTTGTATAAATACAGTGGTATGTTGAAGAGAGTATCATTTTAGAAACTCCCATAAAGTATTGAAAGTGGAAGGTAACATTTAGTACATTTTTATTGACCGTTAGATTTTTAATTGAATTTTTTCGGGGCTCACCGTAAATTCCAGTACATTACTAGGCTACCTTTGCAGACCCATGCACTGCATGTGTGTCCATCATGTATATTTTGTAAAGAAAGTTCATCAAAACTTACAAACATTTCTATATACATTCTTGCCACACACTCTATATGTTATTACATCAGCTCTTATACTTTTAGATTTGTGTTTATAGATGAAAAATACAGGAGACTGCAACAAAAGGGCTTAAGTGTGGCTGACACACAGAACTACTGAGTAGTTGGAGTTTTGTGCATTATTCAAATTGTAGATAACTGTTGACTTCCAAATTTCTCAGCAGTGGCCTAAACAAGTCCCCTGAGGTTCATATTTAATGTTTTGCTGCATTTTGGGAGGTCTGTAAAAGGTATCCCCTACCTTTAACCCTGATGGATCCACTGTGGAGGATCCGCGTGATGAAGACCATGGGAACCCACATCAGAGCTCTGAGCCTGGTACGTTGGGAACCACTCCTGCTGACCCGAGTGAAGTTCTTCTGTCGGTTCCAGATGACCCTCCCAATACCATCCAATTACCATAGGAGAGGTGGAAGGACACGCAGAAGGGAGATGCAAACCTTGCAACTCCTCGTGAGTGGGTATCCACTGGCATAGAGCCAAGGGATAAAACAAGAATGGTGTGGGACCCAGGTGGGAGGTGACGGGGGATACATGCGACAAGTCCCGCATGTCACAGCATTGACGTTGGATCGCCTTTAAGTGCCAATGTGCGACTCCAGAACCAATGCAATCTTAGGAGGCGGGGCTGGATCATCATGTCCGCCCAAGACCTTCATAGCCCAAGAAGGACTCCAAAAGAGATCCTCATGGGTGTGTGGATCCTACAGTCACCAATTCCACTGAATTGGTATGGGCAGCTAGAGCATTGCTCCCATCACCAGCGGGTCCACATCCATTGCTGCCAGCTGGCTGCAACTGAAGCAGTGGCGTGGAGGAAGGCATTTCCACATGCTTACTTCAGTTACAACAACGGTTTCCCGTATGGGAGCTGAATAGTGAAATGCCCTAGCGGGTGTCCCACTAAGTCAGCTTTTGCTAGAGTTGTATTGGTGGCATAGGATGGGCAGGAGCGCGTGGCACAGGATATTGGTGCCACCAAGGGCAATGCCCTCCCATTGTCTGGACCCCGGTAAGCTGTCGGCAGATACCAGAGGTGCTATGCATATAGGCCTCCGATTAAGTGGAAGTGGGTTCCAGAGGTATTTATTTATCTATATTGTGTTATTGTTTTTATTCCATTTCTTATGGGGGACAATATTATTTTGCAAGTGTTTGATTGCATTTGTGGCAAAAATAATCTGGTAATCCCCGTTATATTTTGGAAAATATTTTCAAAGTAAATCTGGATTTTATAGTGTAGGGAAAAACCTCTGGATACCGAGGGAACCTTTGTTACCCAATATTATTAATGTGCGTAAACAAAGAAAACAGGGGACTAAATCATAGTCCGGGATGACGATTACAAATCAATAGGTGTGATTAAAATGTTTCACTGTTGTTGAGTATTTGGGTCATTGTTGTTGCCCAAGCCAGTGTTCGCCTAGTGTTGAACAGGGACGTTTTGTTCCCAGTGTTTACAAATTGTTAACTGTTTTTATAGTTGCCCACGGTTGGACGTGATTTCCCCCTGTTTGTGGGATGTTTTAAGTAGACATGGTAAAATATGATTTTTACGGGATTTAATTTGGGTTTGTTAATCACAGTACGGGGACTCCTCCTATTTAATAAAACGGGGGAGACTGTAGTGGGATTTGGTTTTGGGGGATGGTCGGCTTTGATTCCCCTCCAATTTACTGTACCTCACGACCTTAACCAGACCCGGACTGTGACTTTAACCTGACTAGGGTGTCACCTGACTGACACATCCAACTCTATATCAGGTGACAATTGACCCCCATGACCTTGACTGATAGCTTGATGACTTGGACTGGAACTTCACGGATGGGAACTACACAAACCTCATGAAATATCCCGTGAAATCAAGCGCATCAGGCCGATGGCGTAGTCGGTAAGTATTTTACGCTGTGAAGTGGACACTACTCCCACTTTATAAGTTTAACATGCTAACGAAGCTAACGTTAGACTAAGTTACTGTTAACAGTTAGTGTTTGTACTGTTAGGAATAATGTTTGACTCAAACGTTAAAAAACAAACAACAAAAACGTTAGGAGGTTATCTGACAAGACTTCACAAGAATCTCTCTAACAAGTAGGCCTAGACATCCCTCTAATAATTATACCCAGAACTACTTTCCGGTAGGGGACCTACGCTTCTTTCTAACAAGGTCACGGGTAATTATATTTTTCTACTAGGCCTAGAAAGACCCTAGACTGGGGTCTAACGTTAGGGCTAAATTACAGGTTAACTGGTTAGATCTAACGTTAGATCTACCCAGCTCTATTCTAACGTTAGATCTAATATTCTACTAATCTAACGTTGTTAGGCATAACGAACACCAATTTTAGTCCTATTGGTACTAAGGCCTACTCCTAACACTAGCAGTTAGACTAGATCTAACGTTAGATGTTCCAAAACTAGACCTTCTAGTCTAGACCTAGTTAGATCTAACGTTACTTACATTACTGTAACGTTAGGCCTACTGATGTAGCCAGATCTAACGTTAGATCTGGTTAGATCTAGAACTAAGCCTCTAACACGTGTTAGCTGGTCTAGACCCTAGTTTTTCTACAGCCTGTAACACCTAACGTTAGAACCTGTTCCTTAGTAACCAAGTAACTTTAGGGCTTATACTGTTAAACAACCCTAGATTAAGATGATTATGAAAGATACGATTTAGGATAGATTCTATACCTATAGACCACGTTTCTATAGGCTAGCCAAAGAATGAACGTTGGCTCTCCATGTTGATCTAAGGTTAACGTTGGTTAGGTATCTAGACATTAATAGACTATAGAATCTAACTCATTTAGGCCTAACTGTTAAATCTATGGATGTCAAGATCTTGGCGTTAAAAACAGCACCGTAAATAAGGGGCGTAACACTAACAGCAACATTAAACCCCCTAACAGTGAGTTAGATCTAACGTTAGGAGGTCTAAGTTAACGTTAGAAACAGTTAGGGCCTAGGTTCTAACGTTAACATTAACGTAAGACTTCTAACGTTAGATCTAACGGGTACGAATATTATAAATGGTAGACATCTACGATGTGGTCCAATCATAAATCCTCATTGCAATGCAATAGCATTAACCCATGAACCGTCTGTAAAATGCAAAATCACTAACTTCTGCTTCTAATACTAATAGGCCCTACATAGAAAAACGAGACTGTGAAGACAGAGTCTGAAAAATACCAGCGGTGTTAGGTGGTGATTGTTTTAGCAAGAAAAGAGTGGTAGGCCTACTACTTGCTACATGTATTGTTCAATTCAGCTATGTCGGTGATTCTAGAACGACCTTATATTGGCCTACTTAACGTAGTAGATTAGAGATGGACGGGGGACTGGAAGATTTTTTTTTTTTTTTTTTGCACACGACACGCACAATTTACGTCGTAGATCTCACTCCGTCCTCAACCGAAAGCTCCTTTTTAACCTTCTTGAATAACCGACGCAGGTGAAGGGAACAATGGTGCTGATGACGTGATACGCACATTTGACAATAGCAGCGCGCTCATACCACTCAAAATTACGCATGAGAAAGTTCACTTGAGGCGGGATTTCACTGACTGCATGCATAAATCGTCGGCGACCATCCGAACCGTCGTATCTGTCAGCGGCGTGCGAGAACACGTTTTCGAGAAAAACGCGTTTGAAGTTTGGTGGTCCTTTGAAGTCTAGTGTAAAGAAATTTCTTGCTTTTATTCCCGATCTTTTTATATGAAAAGAAAGGCAAATTCCAGACGATTCGTATAATATATGTATTTAAAGTCATGTATGAATAAAACTAATGCTACGTTCACAAAAAGAAAGGCCTCCGCACAGGAAGAGTCGAAAAACAGGTATACGACGGTTCGGAGATCGCACTCTCAGTACGCGCGGTCATCCGAACTGACGTATCGGGGTGATACGTCAGTTTGCTGAACGCGCGTACCGAAAGTGCGATCTCCGAACCGACGTATCCTATTCTTATAACACGCGCGTCTATGCGATATGCATGGTTACGTGGTATTTATCTGTAAAACGAGTGATTTCGTGCATATTTTTGTGTGAATGCAACTATTCTGTGTCATAATTTCATAAGATGTAGTACAAATATGTCCAAGGTCTAGTTTTGGCATGCATGATGAAACACTGGTAGGGGAGGGGGAGATTCCTCTGCAGATTTTTTGTTTGTTTGTTTGTTTTTTTTTTTTTTTTTTGACATGAATTACGCTTCAGGCATCAGACGAGAGTTCCTTTGATGTAAAAAACAAACAAACAAACAGACAGACAAACAAACAATCAAAAAACCCACTCCATGTTTAGGACACATTATCTTTGATCAGTTTGTATCTAATTTGTATCACGCAAAAAGTGGTTATACATGTATTGTGAAAGAGGTGGGGCCTATGAAATTATTGCTTTTTCATTGCAGCCTGCCTCTTCTTTTTCCTCTCATTTCATCTTCTCACTGCTCTCCTCCACCTCTTCTCTTTCCCTTGCAACGCTTTAACCCTCTCTCCCACTCTCCAATACTGTAAACAAAAACCAAAATCACACATCCAAGCCTTGCTATTCTTTGTGATAATTCATGTCGCAATCATGACTGCAATGACCTAACTTTCATTCTTTCTAAGCTGCCATGATGAATACTGTACATTTTAACCCATGAATAAAGATTTTCTTTTATAGCTTACATGCATGGCAGACATAATTCATGATCATTCAGTTGGGTAAAACTCAATTATCAGCTTGCTCATCAGAAATAACATGCAAAAAATTTACTTAGCCACACGTCTGTCTCACATTATTGTTTTTTTTTAATATAATTATACATGTATATACGTTCAGGACTCTGAAACAGATGCAAATTAATTTTCTACGCAGAAACATCCACACACACAAACATGGATTGTACTTGTTCACACAAATAATAAAAGGTGTATTGTCCTACAGACTTAAATGATATTCAAGTAGTACTATGAATATCATTTCACTTCCAATTATATATGCTGACACTTTAGTGTGCATAATATTATGATTTCCTCACGATATGAGATCACAGTACATAGAAGAGAAAAACAAAACAAAACAAAGAAAGTGAGTCTTGAGACAAGGCTGCATTAAAATGCAGCAATATTTATTTCAAAATCAATCCATATCTCACATCCAAAAAGAAAAGAAAAGGAATGAACATGTCCTTAAATACAATGGTAAAATTTCATTAAAAATTTTTGAATTTACAGAATGATCAAGATGTCTGTGGTAAAATAGATATTGATTTAAATTCATTGATATTTCCTCGAACATTTTTAAATGTACAAATCAAAATGTCTTTGGTTAAATAGATATTGATCTAAATCAATTGTTAAACCGATTTTAACATGAGAAAATTGTACACAATACAGTTTATATTGAAAAACATTCTGAAACATTCATCAGATGGAAATGGCTTAAAGCAGAAGGCCAACTTCCTCCTAATATTAGTGAATCTCTAATAACTCAGGTCTTAGGGCTAAAAAAAAAGTACATTGTATGATTTGAGTTGTTATTATGTGCATGTTTGTGATTGTACTTTCATTTCGATATAACGGTAATATCTACGCAACGGTCCTACAGAAGTCAAATCACATTTGGAAGGAGGAATAAAGCTGTTACATGTACATCTTTCACACGAAAAAATATGACAATTATTGTTAAAGAAATATCAAAGCTTATTATGATATCATAGAATATTTAATAGCTATAGAATAGACAAATCATAACATGGCGAATTGTGGTGGGGAGATAGTGCGGAGTGATAAATTATCAAAAATTTGAATACATAGACTAAATTGCTTTTGCATGCACAAACAACTGTAGGCACCATAGGCAAGCAATAATTAGTGAGAAGTTGGTCAGAGCTGACATTTTGCTGGGATGGATCTGATGGTGCTTCATTGTTCAATTCTGGTACAAAGTGTGTATTGGTATCTCTTGAATGCAGTCCATGTCCTTGGTGATGCCAACTGGAAATGAAGAAAACAAAAAGGAAAAAAAGATACATATGGTGCATAAATATTACATTTGTTTTATCATATTTATCAAAAGACTGAATTTATCATTTCTTTGAAAGGACAAGATGTCATCCAGCTTACAACTCATGGTGGATCCATGCGAGGACATATGGGGTGTAAGATGCCCTTATTGTTTTTTTTTTTGAACAAAATATCAACAGAGAAAACTGGAGGACGTGCGTGTGGTCCCCCCCCCCCCAAGACACACACTTTACAGAATTCCTGGACCCACCACTGACAACTGCAAAAAAAAAAAAAATAATGGTACATATTAGCCAGGATGCTACATTCTATGCTTGTGTATAGTTGATGTCATTCTTTTTATTTGTTATTATATGACAGCAATAGCATCATTTATTCCGGATTACTAATGGTTATTCCAACAAGATTGAGTCAGCAATATCTGGTTGGGTTTCCCGATTAGATTAAGTGCTTTACAAACACTCACCAGTGAGAAGTTGCAGGTCAGAGATGACATTCTGCGGGATGGATCTGACGGTGCTTCATTGTTCAATACTAGCATTGGTATATCTTGAATGCAGTCCATGTCCTTGGTGATGCCAACGGGAAATGAAGAAACAAAAAGAAAAACAAATGCATATGGTGCACAAACATTTTATTTGTTTCCATCATATTTATTGAAAGATTGACTTTATAATTTCTTTTACTAAGACTAACCTTTTAATAGCACAATTTTCAGGTAGCCCTTTGTAAATGTCCACAAACAAGAATTTTTTTTTTTTTGCCCAGCAGAGATCGGACAGATTGGTGATCTGCATCAATGCAAAAGCAGTCAAACGGTACATGCATCCTCATTTGAAAATTGCTCATAGATTATCACTCAGCTTGGAAGGTCCAGGTACAAATGGCAGACAAGCTACATTCTCCAGTTGTGTGTTAGCCATTTGCTACAATATGACAAGAAGGATAACATGTCATCCAGATTGCAACCAGTGGTTAATTCATGTGGGGCACATCAGGTGTAAGATGCCCTTTATTTTTGTCTTTGTTTTAACAAAAGAAATAAACAGAAAAACTGGAGGACGTGCGTGTGGTCCCCCCCCCCCAACTTTCACAGAATTCCTGGACCCACCCCTGACAACACGAACACTGGTACATGGTAGCCAGGATGCTACATTCTTTGCTTGCGTGTAGTTTATGTCATCCTTTTTAATTGCTATTAAAGTGTATAAGACAGCAATAGCATCATTTAATCTTAATTACTGATGGATATTCCAACAAGATTAATGCAGCAATATCTGGTTGGGTTTCCCAACAAGATTAAGGCATTACAAATACTCACCAGTGAGAAGTTGGTCAGAGCTGACATTGCTTCGTTGTTCAATTCTGGTATTGGTATCTCATGAATGCAGTCCATGTCCTTGGTGATGCCAACTGGAAATGGAGAAAACAAAAAGAAAAAGAAAATACACATGGTGCATAATTATTACATATTTTTTGAAAATCATATCTATTGAAAGATTGACTTTATCATTTCTTTCAAAGGACAAAATGTCATCCAGATTACAACCCATGGTGGATCCATGCGGGGACACATAGGGTTTAAGATGCCCCCCCCCTTTTTTTAACAAAAAAATTAACAGAGAAAAACTGGAGGACATGCGTGTGGTCCCCCCCCCCCCCAATTTGCAGAATTCCTGGACCCACCCCTGAAAACTGCAAAAAATACTGGTACATGGGAGCCAGGATGCTACATTCTATGCTTGTGTATAGTTGATGTCATTCTTTTTATTTGCTATTATATGGCAACAATAGCGTCATTTAATCCGGATTACTAAGGGATATTCCAACAGGATTGATTCAGCAATATCTGGTTGGGTTTCCCAACAAGGTTAAGGCTGTACTAACACTCACCAGTGAGAAGTTGGTCGGAGCTGACATTCTGCTGGGATGAATCTGACGGTGCCCCTTCATTGTTCAATACTAGCATTGGTATCTCAGGAAGGCAGCTGATGTCTTTTTTTATGCCAACTGTAAATGAGGAAAGCAAAGTATACATAGCCTATGTTTATTTTATTGTTTCTATCAGGGTTTTTTTAAAGATTGAATTTATCTTTTTTATATTAAGATTAACCTTTTAATACCACAATTTTCAGAAAGCCCTATTTAAATGTCCACAAACAAGAGGGGTTTTTTTGCCCATCAGCAGAGATCGGACAGACTGGTGATCTGCATTAATGCAAAAGTAGTCAAACGGTACATGCATCCTCATTTGAGAATTGCTCATAGATTAATTATCACTCTGCTTGGAAGGTCCAGGTACAATTTGCAGACAAGCTACATTCTCCAGTTGTGTGTTAGCCATTTGCTACAATATGACAAGAAGGATAACATGTCATCCAGATTGCAACCAGCGGTTGATTCATGTGGGGCACATCAGGTGTAAGATACCCTTTATTTTTGTCTTTGTCTTAAACAAAAGAAATGAACAGAAAAACTGGAGGACGTGCGTGTAGTCCCCCCCCCCCCAACTTCACAGAATTCCTGGACCCACCCCTGACAACTGCAAAAAACACTTGCACATCGTAGCCAGGATACTACATTCTTTGCTTGCGTGTAGTTTATGTCATCCTTTTTAATTGCTATTAAAGTGTATAAGACAGCAATAGCATCATTTAATCTTAATCACTATTATGGATATTCCAACAAGATTAATGCAGCAATATCTGGATGAGTTTCCCAACAAGATTAATGCAGCAATATCTGGTTGGGTTTCCCAACAAGATTAAGGCTTTACAAACACTCACCATTGAGAAGTTGGTCAGAGCTGACATTCTGCTGGGATGGATCTAACGGTTCTCCTTCACTGTTCAATACTAGCTTTGGTATCTCTAGAATGCAGCTGATGTCCTTTTTGATGCCAACTGTAAATGAAGAAAACAAAATATACATAGTGCATACATTTTACACTGTTACTATCCTATTTTTTTTTTAAAGATGATTTAAAAAAAAAATTAAGATTAACCTTTTAATACCACATTTTCAGATAGCCCTATGTAAATGTCCACAAACAAGAGTTTTAATTTTGTCCATAAGCAGAGATCTGACAGACTGTGGTGATCTGCATTAAATGCAAAAGCAGTCAAGCGGTACATGCATCCTCTTTCCACAGTCAATTGCATGTGCTTATGAAGAATACAAAAACATTGGAAGTGAGGCACAAAAATAGCATTTGCTGATAGGCTTACAAACTCTTTTGTTACGTATAGGGCACCCGAATGGGGTCAGTAAGCCAAAATTCTTTAAACTCAGCCTTGCTGGCTACACACATAGATTTTCAGTTTTGCAGCAAAACAAGGCATTATGAAACTGGAAAAAGTAACTAACACAAAATACAAGCAGATGTGACACAGAAAAAGAAATGAAACTGATAGAAGCTCTAATCTGTTCATTAAAGTTTTTTTTTTTTTTTGTAGGCATAACACAAATAAACATGAATTAAGGCTACACAAGTACACGCTCATGTCTTTATTGTGAAAACTTGGTATACCAGGTTGTGCTGTCTATGAGTTGACACCATGAAAACCTTATATACCAGGCACTACTTCATTGCATTCATACAGTATGGAGTAAGCTACTTCTAACATTGCAGCACAGTTATGAAGTTATTAGAGGCATTGAATAAACACACACACACTATATACTGTCCATACTTTTTACTACAAGTATGTATTCATTTGTGTGCGCACAATCTTACCTAATTTCGCCAGGTAAATGCTGTCATCATCGTCATAATCAGAAGTATCATCTTCGTCACTGCTGTCTGCGGTGCTTGTGTTTCCATCATCGCTACTGCTTTCAGAATTCTTTCCCCCATACACAGCAGTAACTCTGCCTTTCCACAGTTTCCTGTGCCATCGCATTTGACACACGAACTCCAAGTCGTGGGAAGCATGCCCTTCCTGAATTTCAGCTGATCAACAGCTACGGTATTCCTTGTACCATCTTTGTCCCAAAGGACTTCAACATCTGTTGGTTTCCCTGAGGACAAAGAGCTGTAACAAACAAAAACAAAAACATTCACTACAAGTGTATTAAAAATATATTTTTAAATTTTAGCAGAAATTTTTTACCTCAAGCCTATCTAGTGGTCCATTTGTACATTGATCATGAAAATGCAAAAGCACAATTCAACTCATATTATAAACGGATAGAGGGCGAAGATCCCCTGTGCTTATGGCAGGCTACTGCAAAACTACTCTCTAGAATGTGTGGGCACCTATAGCCTAGCTAGGCTAGATCTGACAATTGGAACATTGCATTAAGACCTCAATTTATATATTTTAATTGTAGAACATCAACGTATTACTATTAGATATCACAGGAGGGGCTTACTCAAGTACTGCCCTCTGGCCTGTTAACACACTAAAGGCTTCATTGCAGTGATTTCAATATTATGGAGACTTGGCACTCACAGCGACATAAAAATGCATGCGATAAAAATTCATACTCAGTACCGGTACTGTACAAAGCATTTGCAGTTGGCTAGATCTTGCAACACACATGTATTTATGGGCCAGCATAATTTAATCCTACTCCTAGAGTCCTAGGAATCCTAGTATCAGATGAATTTACAGACGTTGGTAATTTATAATCGTTCATTTTACTATAGCCAGTATAGCCTATACTAGGCCCTTCTACTACTAGATCCTTGGCTTACATTGGCAAATTCACACGAGATACATGACACTCAGATTTGGGTGTTTTTCTTTGTGTGTGTTTGCAAGCTTGGGGATCAATCGGCCATAAAAATATAAGTAAGTAGAACCTATCATCAGAACTCTAGGGTCCTACACTCAGCGATGAACCAGCGATTAGCGGCTCTAAACTGTTGGCTGTGACTACGTAACTTAATTGTTAGACTCGTCTAGTAATCTCGTACTTTTTGTGGTAATTCCCAAACAACTCACCCTGAAGTGTTCACAGTTTGGCATTGCCCACACCCACTACGTATGAGGTCCATATATGGACCATAAGCACATAAAAAGCCAACTCATTGAGATCATTGTGAACGTTGTTTTCTTCTAGATTAGTAAGGGTCTATGATTTTAAACCCTACTAGAGTATCCCTTTGTACCCACATATTTATCTATACACAGGACTACACCTAACAACACGACGAAATATTTGGGGAAACCCACGACAATCTGCGTATTTATCTTGACAAGTGACAATCTAATGGATAGAACTTGCTTGGGTCTGTTCATTTTAATTGAAATCACATGATTTCATAGCTACTCATAATAAAACTCACCGGTCCTGGGGAGGGTCCAGTTGACGCTCCATCGTCTGCTTCTGCCAGTTCTGGCTGATCCGGGGCGATACGACACCTTCTCTGAACGCGACTCGAAGTTTCGCGTCCACCCGAACCGACGTATAGCGATACGTCGGTTCGGATGAACGCCTTCAGCCAATTCGCGTTCAGGCAAAATGACGTATATCAAATTTCTCTGTTAAAAACACAAAATCTGGTTCCAAAATTTTGTTAGTAGAAAGAGTGTGTGCTGGGCTTTCTTAAAACGGCAAAATCTGAAATTCGAAAAATTTACCGAATTTTGACATATACGACGGTTCGGATGGTCGTCGACGAAATTATTGACGTCAGCCATACATTTCCCAATCATGACGAAGCAAAATAAGTCACACGCCCATTTGCACCTGGGATCAACACAGCCCACTCGGCTGAGCTGCTCCGTTGCAGATTTTCGAAAGCGCTTTTAAAAGAAAACTGTACTGACATTTTCTAATTGTCTGATAATTCTAATCTACATTTTTTGATGCCTATTACTGGAAAGAGAGGATTCTATAACCCAGGATAAGCCTGTAATGAATTTTTGAAAAACATGAAAACGAGCAAGCCATGGAACGATCCACACAATTTGGCCTACGTTATGGGTGCTCTTGGTGAACAACTCCGATTTAGGCAAGACGAACTACATAATGCCAATTTACTGATGAAATCTCACACAAAGTACTGCAAAAGCTGTTATTTAGTATAATTGCAATATGGAGCTATAATAAACATGTTAAACAATATCTATTAATCTTTAAAAGCAATCTATTCAACAGCTTTTTATTTAGATAAAACTTTTGGGGAAATTCTAGATATACAAAATGAAAGTGGCATCGTTATCCGAACGTGCTGCCCATAGAAGACTGTGTGTAAGTAACGTTACGCATTGATGATCATGATCGAGCGATGGTTCGCCAGTTCAAACTATCTAACGTAGATGAGGGCTGAGTGAATCTAAATCCAAATGTAGATAGACTCTCTTCAACGGCACGCACGATTTACGCTTAGTAAGATGAAAACGGTACCCAGTACACATAGACTCTGAAATACTAGAACTAGGACTAGGACTACTGAGCAGTCAAGGAGTAGGTTCTACGTGGCAGTCCAAGTTTTGATGAGTAGGCCCTACACACTCGCTCACCGTCGACATTGCAGCGGTAGGCCCTATGTGCACAGCGCTAATAAGGCAAAGCGTAACGTTGTATACATACCCCTGCTGCCAGAACTTGAAGAAAGTCCAGGCGAAAGTCCAGACTCCAGATCTAGATCTGGACCCTTGTCCTGCAGGCACTGTTGTTCCTGTGCTGAATTTTTCAGGTAAGGTATCTGCTTTATGGATTTCCGATGTTTTGTAGTCGAGATAAATCTCATAGTGGTGTTATTTACACCAAGGACTAATGTTAGATCTAACAGTTTGTTTCAGTAGGCCTACTACACTAGGACCCATATCTCGGAAGAGTGGCCTGACCACGTAGATTTTAACACAGTGTCGCCGCTTCGCGATCCCAGCGCTGGTGTAGGTATAGTGCTAGCGTACTTCCGTATACATGTAGATACCTCAAAATTCACCTTGCCAAATGGCACCAAACTCACAGGAAATACTTTATGATTCGTATCCAACAGCTCACGTTTATTGGAAACAAATCACATGTCGGGAAGCGTAAGTGTAGATGTCGACTTTCCTGTCGGCGTCGCTAAAATAATCTGCTCTACGACTAACGTGAGTGATTGCGGCCAGGCCCTACCTACCTGCTGCGCACGCACAGACTGAAGTTAGCCATTTTATATCATGAGACAAATCTTTCAAGTAATCGGGGGCAATAAATAAATTTTCAAATTATTTGTGGTAAGTTGAATAAAAACCGTAGTTCCTATATCACACAAGTCGCAAAAATCATTACACTTTTGAGTTTAGTTCTCGCGTAAATTCCCCGTTCGCACAGTACTAGTCGGCTAACTTCAGTTCTAGATTGTGCATCTTGCGTTCGCCAGGATCTCTCGCGAAGAGTGAGGTTTTTTTGAGTGACGACTTGAAAGTCGACGTCAATATTGATACTTCTCGATTACTGATTTCGTTCAAATATAAGAGAATACTTTGAAATATGCTTTGAAGTATATCCTGTAATTTTGGTGCGATTTGGTTTAGTGAAATTTGAGATATCTACATGGATAGAACAGTACACAAGCGCCGCCTGCTAGCTAAATTAGGCCTAAGCGTCGTCTGCTACTCGATACGAATTAACGCACGCGTATGCGAGCGCTTGTAATCAGTAATAGTGAGAGCACCTGTGACATCATAACATCCGGGCTCGTCAGCTCATTAGCATAATTCTCACCTAAAAAGTTCCATTTTTAACATTAAATTACGGACTTAATCGTTATGAAATTTTGATTCTGTTTGCACCGCTGGGTCTTTTAGAATTGAAAGAACAACATATAAAAAAATAAAAAAAACCGGTACAATGCCCTTTTAAGGGTCAACGGACTGATGGACGCGGACGTTCCGGGTTGGTTGCTTTGTGCGTCGCAGATTACACTGCGTCCTCAATCGAAAGCTCCTTAATGCTATATAAGTACGTATGGGTGGAAATCACTGATATCTCTGTGGAAGAACAAGATCAGTGGTGGAAATGAGCTGCATGCTTGGCGGAGGTCTGCGCTCTCAGAGTGCTTTTCTAGTTACATGTACCTCCGCCAAGGCAGGCGCGGTGGAGCACCCCAATTTGCATCTCATTATCGCCCCGTTCTATTTGAATTTCCAACGGGCATCCACGGCTGCCCGAAACTGAGTGCATGAAAAAGTCAAATCTTTACCTTCTCCTTGTGCCGCTATGCGTGCCGCTAGTAAACTCAAACTTCCCACACTATCTAAGTTTTTAAAAATCTTCCTTTTGATGAAAAAATTATGAAATTTGCTGCACTAGAACTTGAGATATTAAAGCTTTTTGAAAATCACCTCTCGCAAAACATGCTCTCTGTTTTTTTACGACTGGACCATGGCCGGGCTCCAATGTGTCCGAAATTGGCAACATAAGTTCATCAGGCCTCAATCCATGTATGGTGAAAGTTTTCGCTTGATTCCACCTGTACTTTTTGAGAAATCAACTTGTTTCTACAGGGTTTGGAATAGAAAATTGTAGTCAGCGAAACATTTGAAAATGACGTCATTTCTTTTCCCGTAACATGGGGATGCGTGCGTGGATACGTGAGATTCAGGATTTCATGCGTTGTTGTTGGTTTGCATGTGACGCTGTGCGGCCGCAGTCAATTTTGCCAGCTGGGATTCTCGTGCTGCACTCTTAGAAAAAAAGGTTCTTTTGAGCACAATTAAATGGTTCTCAGCACTGTCACAATAGCGACACCCTTTTAGGTGCTCGTGAGAACCTTTTCTAAATGGTGCTTGTCGGCACCTTTTGCAAAAGGTGCCCATTAGAACCTTTTTCCCGATGAAATGGTGCTCGTGAGTACCATTTAAAAGGTGCCCATGGGCACCTTTTTGACTAAAGATGGGCACCTTTTTGACTCTTTTCAAAAGGTGCTCATGGGAACCATTTCATTGGAAAAGGTTCTAATGGGCACCAATGTTAAAAGGTGCTGACAGGCACCATTTAAAAAAAGTTCTCACAGGCTCCAAAAAAGGTGTCGCTATTGTGACAGTGCTGAGAACCATTTAATGGTGCTCAAAAGAACCTTTTTTTTTCTTAGAATGTAGTATGTGAATTGATGTCTGTGTATTTTTGGTGTGTTTCACATGCAGTGCCGGTAAGGTGCTTCACTGGCACCATTCTTAAAGGTACATTACCTATCTGCATTGAAAATGTGCATCACAAACTCATTTGAAATGAAATGAATTCATCTGAATGTCATCTAATCAGTCAAACATACGTTCAAAACATGTAAATTAGCAATGCATCAGCATATCATACATTATCATTGACACTAGAAAAAAAAAAGAGCAAGGATAACAAACCAATGCACATACACTTTCACAAGCATGTATACATGTACATGACATTCACCAATATTTTTTCATGAAACATTACTCAATAACTGAAAACCATAGAAATTTGCTCTTTCACAAATTCGCAGAAATGTATTTATTCACCTTCACTTTTACAATCTAAAGTTGAGGTTTGTATTTGTCATGTTATAATCTGTCAAATATTCTTAACAAAATATTTTCATTTGTTCACTAATTTTTCACACAATATTTGTCATTTGTGTACCGAGCAGTTCTTGAAACACCATCACACATCTCTGTACAGATGATATGAAATAGGAAGAGGTGCATCAAGCTTTTGAAATACATAACAAAATTTCTAATTCTCTGTGAAATAATTCCTGCATGGATGAGATACAGTAATTGTGTAAGTCTTAAGATAGGCAGAAGTCAAGTACATTACCTGCTGAACTTTTTCCACATATTTGCTAGTTTGTTCGGTGTTTGTTTGTTTTTTCTTTTAACGCATATTTGTCCTAAAAGCAACTAAAGGGCAGGAAAACAATTCCATTAAACAGGACCTTTGGTATTGTCACAGAAAACATACATTATATTGCTGGTATGATACGTGGGATAGGATAAGCTTTACACTTCTTCGCTTCACTTCACTTCACATTCATAACGTCGAGTACTTGAATTGACTTATCTTCGTTTGTACACGAGTGACCTTTTTTGTTGTTGTTGTTCTGCAATTTGAAAGCACCATAGACACATCTATACAACTGCAAATACAAGAAGAGTATCAATTCAGGTTAATCATGACTTCTGACAATTTACAGCATATCCTACGAAAATACACAAAAAAGAAAAGAAAAGAAAAGAACACATTGTTTTATAATGAGAAGGATAATAAGAATCCAAAGGGGAAAAGATCTAGGATACCACACCCACACAGTTTCACAAGCATGAATGAACAAAATTCCTCAACCATGATCTAAAATATATAACATTGGGAATCGATAAAAATTTGAAGAGTTTGATAGCAAAAACCGATAAGTCCATTTTTGAAGATTTTGAAGTACGGTCTCTGTCATAAAGTACATAATAATACCTTTTGAATTATATATTGGTTGCTACATATAAAGGTACATTTTTGAAGTTATGGTCAAAAGAAGCAAAAATTTTCTTATTGTTCTCTTTATATTTCTTGACCTTTAGTCGCAAATATCTCCATTTGGCAAATATGGACTTATCGGTTTTTGCGAACAAACTCTTCATTTACACTTTTTTTTAAAAGCAGAGCAACAAATTCATTAGAGTAAACTATATACAATGCAGGCCTAAAGCTGAGGCTTGAATTTGCTGTCCTATAACCTGCCTATGACAATAATATGTTGTTAGCATTTGTCATTTTGTTCACCACATTTGCCAACAGTCTTTTAAACACCACCACCACGTACATGTACATTTTGTATTTCTGCAAAAGCAATATAAACTGGTGACAAGAGGTGCCTCAGTGCTTTGAAATAAATTACATAATCTTCAATTCTCTACACAATATGCAATTCCTGCGTGGGTATAAATGCAATAAGTTTTACCAGTCTAGGTGCAAACTTTAAAAGTGTGCAGAAATCGACCACAGAATGACTGGAGAAGTATAAAGAGCATTTTCCGTTTGTGCTTTTAAAGTTTAGAACTATGAATGACTCCACTTCTCAGATTGGCATCTGGTCTGATCTCATTACGTCTACCCCCCCCCCCCCAATACAGTTGATTCAAAGCTATTAAATGCAAATCATAGTGAAACATTATCACTGGTACATTGTAAGTTGCAAATACTGTATTGGGATCGTAACAAAACATACATGACCCTCCATCACACAAACCAATAAAAAGTCGCCTGACATGAATATTTGGTTGACGGCAGATTGAGATTCTGAAAGAGCAGCTATAATCAATGCAAACAGACTTACCTACCCTATCTACATATTTCTCAAAGGTTTTCTCTGGCAGCATCAGTGTTTTTTTCTTTTACTCAGCTCATTCTTGGCTAGCGTAGGTTTCTGGTCGATGCTGTCAATGGGCTATCGGGCTAAAATTGTCATTCTGATCGATGTATTCTTTTGGTCACCCAGCTCATTCTTGACTAGCCCATCGGTTCTGTTTGATGCTGTCAACGGGCTATCACAGGCTGTCATTCTGATCGATGTATCGTCTTAGCCACACAGCTCATTCTTGACTAGCCCAGGGTTCTGGCTGATGCTGCAAATGGGCTATATCCCTGGCTCTTATTCTGATCGATGAATTCTTGTGGCCGCTCACCTCATTCTTGGCTGATGTTAAGCCTATCGGTTCTGGCCGATGTTGTCAACGGTCTGTCACGGGCTGTCTCTCTGATCAATGTAGAGTCTACCTTTTTCCCTAACCGCACCAGCGACCCGAACACATACGTACTGCTTCATCGTCCCGGCCAGAGTTACTTGTTCCCTGGTTTCTGTGCATGTTGGTGTGTCCACTTCCCTGATATATGAATTGAAAGATACAATAGACCTACACCGCGTTAATAAAACAATGTCATTGCTATAATTCGATAAACAGAACACGGCATTACATGACGTCACTCGTCACTTAGAACAAGCCTGAAAACATACTGAAGAGATTTTGACCTAACAGTTAGGCCTAACGTGTTACTGGGCTGTAACAGACCTCTATTGGCTCTAACGTTAACACTGACAGTTATAACATAGGGAGCCTATACTATAGAACAAATTTCCTTATTGCATGTCGACGGTACGTATAGACCTTACCCCGGGGCGCTCCTTGTACACAGTTATCTTTGCGTTCGGCGTTTGGGTTATGTTTCGGAGTCAGTAGACTCTATTTTTAATAGGCGTAGAAATGTCCAAACGTTACGTGCATACCTAGCTAAGTAACTTAGCCCTGCCCAGTCGCTGTAAAAGCGTGACAGCCATGCTCCGGTCCCGCACGACGTCTGTTCGGGCTAGCCCATGAGCCATTGCTACCGTAAAATTTCTAATTGGGAGAAGTGTCAGGCCTAACATGTTATTGTTAGATCTGGATCTACTGTACCTGGTAAACATTACACAAGATAGCAGCTTCGATCAAATTAGATCTAACATTAGGATCTAGGTAACCATTAAGGTTAATCACTGACTGAAAACGAAAACTGAGTGATGAATCTAACAGTAGGTCCTAACACGTAACATTCTAACTTGATTTTGTATCAACGAATGTCATCTAAAAATGAGATTAAAACCACATTAAAACTAAAAATCTTACCTCTTCTCCTAAATTGTGATGACTGCCATGGCGAAAATGGAATTGACAGTGACACGTTTCCAGTCCACTTTGTCAAAATTAATGTCTAACGTTACCGGGTGCCGCTCGTTATGGGTGTGATGTGTTGTGTACTTCTACACTAGCCTGCGCCGTCTGCTGCTGCATGCATGGGTATTGCATTGGCACTCCGCTATACTGCTGTCAGCTGTGCGGTGGCCAGGCTAGGCAGGCAGCTAGCACAGGGCTACATAAAGCCGCGGCGGCACGCGCGGTTACATAGTCCTACATTGCAGTACTAGTACGTGTACGTTTACGCGTACGCATATCTGATCGAGCGCTAAAATTGGATGGTGGCAGCTGTCAGTTGGCACGCAGCCAAGAGAAGTCATTAGTCTACGATAAAAACAATAATGTACTTTTTATTATCACAGCAGTAGAAACACATACAATATTTTTGTACCAATACCACAGTTTTGGTGATTCTTACATCTGGCATTCGAATATACAGCAAGGGGAAAAATGAAAGTGGACCTAAAGATATTGTTTGACCTGAAGGAGTACCACAAATAGCACTCGGGGACTGGATCGCATACTAGCAAATGGTGACGAACGGAACCATTTCGATTGGGAACCATTTATAGGTGCTCATCGGAACCATTTTGCGAGAACCATCTGATGAGAACCATTTTGGAGCCGACGAGAACCATTTGAGAACCTTTTTTTCTTAGAGTGTGTGTGATTTGGTAAGTAGGAAGTTTGATGAAATTTCATTCGTGATAATCATATTTGAATGTTGTATTTCTTACAAACATCTTAATGTTTCGTTTAAATGAGTAAAATAATCATAATAATGTAACGGTCTGACATGATGTGGTTTTGATCGGACTCTGCGGCGCGTCTCTGTCGAGGCCGAGCTCGAGGTTCGGCCCGGCCAGGCCGGCCCGGGCGGTGGACCTTAGCAGTTGGTAGAAAGCTGAGCGGAGCCTGTGATTGTGTTTGTGAATGTGTGAGGCCCGGGTGTGAAGCTTGTGATTTTGCGCGTTGTTTTTGCGATTTTGGTAGCACATGCGATTAACTTCTTCATAAAAATCATAAGCAGGAATGTGTTTGTTATGAAATTTTCTATTCCTAGTTATGAATTCAGCAATGACCATGGCCAGCAAAGCTGAATGAATAACACCGTATTTAAGTAACACTAACATTTAAACTCTAAATTATAATAAAATTCAAGTAGAAATCAAAGCACTCAATCATGCAGATCATCCCTCTGTTAACTTGTGAACTAGAATCTAATATTACTTCTCTCGGAATTAGAGCTACGGTCACAGATATCCCTGCAAATGCCGTACAAAGATTTTTGTCCATTTGGGGCTGTACAAATCGGTCATTTTTACAGTGTTCGTAAGGACTTCTGTGACCGTAGCTTCAGTGGGATGCATACTTCTGTTTATGCGTTTCTGTACGATTGATGTGCACCGAGTTGGAAGAGGCAATCATTGAGGAAAGTGATGCTGCTATTGGAATGTGTGAGAAGGATGCAGGGCTGCCAACATTGGAAACTACTTGAGAGTGAGACTCCCATAGGCCAATGCTATAATTTCGGAGTCAAAATGAGTGAGATCAATAGAAATGCATGCAAATGAAATAAAGTTTTAGAGTGAGAAAGGACCAAAATGAGTGAGTCTCACTCTCAATGAGTGAGAGTTGGCAGCCCTGAGGATGATACATGATTTTGTAAATGTGGACAACATCTGAGAGGAAATATGGAAGGATTTGTTGGAAGA
Organism: Diadema setosum; assembly: GCF_964275005.1. Taxonomy (NCBI): domain Eukaryota; kingdom Metazoa; phylum Echinodermata; class Echinoidea; order Diadematoida; family Diadematidae; genus Diadema; species Diadema setosum. Next base: position 17,470,229 of record NC_092697.1, read on the forward strand.
AGGTGCATACACATAATTGTAGCAAAAATTACTAGTACTTAATACATAAAAACACTTTAAAACAATGTACATAGGAAGAAAGACAGTACCACACACATGATAGTGATAAACACACACACACACACAAAATTAATGCCTACCTGCATGTACATCAATAAAGAACATGCCGCTGAAAATAATTCAGATTTACATAAACTGGCCCCCCATCTGCTTTCGTCCAACTATGCCATCCACCCAGTAGAAGGTAATCAAAAAAAAAATAATAATTTAAATAATAATCATATAAATAAAAAAAAAATGATAAAGATTGGATTTTCTGTGTCATCGAATATTTATGAACAAATAGTTTTTCCTCCTCCCCCCTCCCCCTTCCCTAGGCCAAATTTTCTTCTTCCTCACACACATGCCATGTAATGTGACACAGGAGTAGATTTTTTGCATTTAGATCTATATTGTCTCAGAACACAGTTCTCAGTTTTTAGATTAACATGTCAGCTCAGTTCAGTCTGCATACTTCTACTTTCTCGTGTTTTTGTTTCTGTTAAAACATCTCCTTCGTAGAAGGTAAGAAATTACATTTATTCAATCAAATAAAAGTGCAGTGGCCGAGTGTCGCACGGCGGTGACTGCTGAGCTGCTGCCGCGCACGCTGCATGCAGCAATGCGTTGTGTGTGCTGTGACATGCAACGCTACAGTGACGCGATTATATATACATGGGACCGACCTGTACGCTTAGCGTTCGTGTCATTTTTGACATCACCTTCTGGTTTTTTCCGACACAACCATGGCCGGGAATATTACGGTATGACATTTAAAATGCAAGCAGATAAATAAATGTCGGTGTACTTTGTCCGAATGGCGCTTTTGTTCCGCAATCACACTTCGTGAATCTTAGGATGATTTTCGAGGCATATTTTTGGTAATTTTGCTCGCCAGGTTTTCGCTAAAATTTCACATTTTATCATTGTCAAATCCTTTGATATGTTATATGTGAATATTCGGACATGTTTTCAAATTCAAACTAACTCAATTTTAATCCAAAAATAGGTTTCCTTAAATTGTTATTAGCGTGAGAAGTTGTTTACTTTTTCTCAACTACGCGAGTACATGTTGTTTACTTTATGCAAATGAGGCTCGGCTGCCGGTGGATTTCTGCGAGATAATTGGGGTGCGCCACCGCGCCTGAAGGGAGGAGGTTATGTTTTCGTTACCGTTAGTTTGTTTGTTTGTTTGTCCGTGTGCAAAATAACTCAAAAAGTAGTTAACGGATTTGAATGAAACTTACAGGATAGGTTGAGAATGACACAAGTAACAAATGATTAAATTTGGTAGTGATTCGGGAAATTTTGGGGAATTTATGAAGGATTTTTGACATTTTGGCAGGCAGGGTCAATGAACTTGGGAGTTCAAGCTGAGCATTTTTGAGGTTTTCAAACGCGCACTAACTTTACATTTTGAAAGTTTGAACATGACAAGACCTCTGTTCTATGTAATTCATACCGCATTTCTACACGTGAAATTCCCCTTTTCACTGTTATTTAATTTTTCATTGCGAAGTTTCAATTATTCAGTTAATTCTAATCGGATTGCATATATTTGTTTCTGTCTGATCTTCAGAGTGTAAATCTCAGTATCTCACAAAAAGCATATTTTAAGACACATTGATTTTGCATAATCAACAAATTGATCACTACAAAAGAATATATGAGCGTAAGGAAAAACGTTACCCAATTGCTGTTGATGCTGGCTTTTCGTGATTTTGAATTCCTTAACGTTCATCACTGCGGTGCTGATGCAAATGTGAATGTGTTGCACGTACTTTTTTTAAATTTAAACACTTGTTTCACGGAGTGTTTATGTGTGTGTGTGTGTGTGTGTGTGTGTGCGTGCGTGTGCTTTTGTGCGTTTATTATACTGAGGAGATGTTCAAGAAAACTTAGACGCCAGATTTTAAAACACAAGCACCTCCTCAGATCATCATTTTGGTCTACATTACCGCTTGAGGGAATTCGGGTAGGGAAGTAGAGTATTATGAGTTGCATGATTTTGAATCGATACTGATACTAAATTAATTTATCTAATCAATTACTTAATTTTTTTTCTTGGTAAGTGGCCTGCTCCTGACAACTGTGTACTACCACAAACAAACAAACAAACAAACAAACAAACAAACAAGCAAACAAACAAGCAAACTTCAGATGTTTTAACTTTAAATGTAGATGTAGATGTGAATGCCGATCATGCGATTGCTTGGTGAGGTTAGGAGCTACTGAAAAGTTGGAAATCGTTTGAATTTGCCCTGAACAATCCTGGCATTGTAACTGCTGAATTTCATTGTCATCGAAAAAAAAAAAAGAAGAAGAAGCTTAAAACACCTTTGTGGACGGGGAGCACATACGCGTAGAGTACGAGGTCGCAATGCGTACCTGTACTGACAAAGGACGAAACATTCCTACATGTATGTGTTTCAAAAGGCTCTTAAAGCAGTCAAAGGAGGGCATGTTATTGCTCGTGTAAATATTTTTAGTTCACACGTGTCCACAAAATCGTTCAAATTCCAAAAAAAAAAGGGTCAGCACCACCCATGGGCACTAAAAAACGTCAACACGGACGAATACTTACAGATGACCGCCGAATTTCCTCTTACATCTACATCGCACTTTCGGCGATGACTCATTTTTTTTTCGCATGCATTAGGCAAAAGTACTGAAGCTCATATTCTGAAGTATATCATGATTGCACCTAATGCCAATATGCATGCTTATTAACGAATATTAAAGGGATGATACAGTATTGGTGGAGATAAGATTTGGGCTTTTAACTTTTTGCGAGATACCAAGAAAACACTTACGATATAGTACAGAGCATACCATTTTAAAAGGAATTCAAAGTTTATTTGATGAAAATTGGGTTTAGAATGACTGAAACATCAAAAAACAAAGTAAAACAAAGCGATCGTAATAAAGTGTGGGTCCCACACTTTATTAGATTCGCTCTTTTTTTGATATCTCAGCCATTTCAAAACCAATTTTCATCAAATAAATGTTCAATTCCTCATAGAATTACATGCTCTTTCATATTTCATGAGGTTTCTCATTATTTCACCAAAAAATGTTAGAAACCTGAAATTAGGTCTCAACCAAAACTGTACGAACCCTGTAATGGCCGAAGGACGGAAATGGTAAGAATGAAAGAATTTGAATTATACTATTGACGAATATCTATGCTTATGTTGTATGATTGATTTGACCAAAGTCTGAAACCTAACTTTAAAAATAATTACCTCCGCCAAGGGAGGAGGTTATGTTTTCGTTACCGTTTGTTTGTTTGCCCGTGTGCAAAATAACTCAAAAAGTAGTCAACGGATTTGGATGAAACATACAGGAAAGGTTGAGAATGACACAAGTAACAAATGATTAAATTTTAGTAGTGATCCGATATTTTTGGCGGGAATCTATTAAGGATTTTTGATATTTTGACAGGCAGGGTCAATGAACTTGGAAGTGATCCTCTTGAGGAATCATTGACTGTGAATGTATCCTGTCAGATTTTCGTAAGTTACGTGATTTACGCTTAGTTTTTCATCATATTTTTGATCATAGCCAAAAATTATCGCGTAAAATCATAACAAATTTCGCGCATGAGAAAGATACCCTGTGGCGCGTCACCAGCAGAAGCACGCAATATTAAATGAGTTCATTGTGTCGCCATTGATTAAAGATTATGGATCTTTATACTGAAATTGAGGGCATCGATACCGCAAAGGTTTATCTATCAAAACAAAAGAAAACAAAATAGAATTCAGAGTGACGTTAAGTGACACCATGTCGAGACTTGACAACGTGCTAAAAAACAATTTTAGTGAGCTTCGGGCAGCCCGGGACCGCCAACACAATGATACGAAATCGTGGTGGAACCAAACAAAGAACAAAAGGAACACTGCATAATATATGACCACGGTGACTGGAGTTCGTCACCAAAATTTCTATCATGAAAGACTCTGGGATGTTTAGGGTTAGTCATAAACCCTTGCCTACAGACTCCGGCATGCCGTATTATGCGTTATATAATGGACAAAATGCAGTCAGGTTAGATGACATTTAAATTGCGATCAACTATGCATATTCTTATGAAAATCACGACTTCAGAATAATGGTAATGGTACGCTATTGCCACTGCACGTACGGGTGCAGTGAGTCATTGCTCTTACGTGATCGACAGTTTCTCTCGGTTGGCTATATAAATTGTGTTGAACCGAAATCTTTAAGAAATCAGGTAATATAATAATAATAAAGAAATCAGGTGAGTGGGGTTGATACCCTGGGCAAAACATGTAACATGCAATGAATGGAAAAAAAGAAGAAGACATGAACATGATTCCCGCGTAGAGTCAAAGTTATTTCCATCTGTTTCCACCACAAAATCTATGTCAGGCTCCCCCCCCCCCCCCCTTCATCCTCATAGAAGGCTTTGGAGGGCTCATTGGCTTTGAAGGGAGACTGGAAGAGTATATTTTGCTGTAGGGGTGTTTTCCCCATTAGCACGTGTAATGTACGTACGGTAGAGTCCCGGATCGAATCGGCGAAGGGGGGTCGTATCGGCTGCGAGGCAAAAACCCCGCCGATTGGATCGGGGGATCTGATATACCGACCAAATTCCGCCGATTCGTTTCGGCTGAACGAATATACTGGCCGGAAAGGATATGTTATGACAACTCCTATAATATCATGAAAGACTGTGACACGTGTCAAGAAGGTGACGGACACCACACGATTTAGCCATTCCCTAAATGCTTAAGTTTTGAAATTTTTTTGATTGAAAATTGTCCGATATTCCAACAAAAGTGAGCACCAGATTACTGAACTTTAATTTTGAAAAAAAGTTCCCTGTTGGGGAAGGGGGTATACCCTTCCACACCGTATCCTCGTTCGATCCACCTCGATTGACTTAGCACACAGTGTAACTCCACACACGGACCAGAGAGGTGGCAGCTTCCATGATTTAGCCTACTTATATATATATATATATATAACTTTTTGATTATACATTTTTTTTTTCGTATTCAAACAAAAGTGTGTGCCAGATCGTTTTACAAATTTCAATTCTAAGAAATGCCGCTGCACGTATTGTTTCTTTGTCAAGCAAACGCAGTCATATCACACCTATCCTGAAGAGTCTTCATTGGTTGCCTGTACAGGAGCGTATTCGGTTTAAGATACTTCTTTTGGTTTATCACGTTATTGAGGGAACAGCTCCTGATTACAATGTTTGTTTGTTTCGTCAATACCAACCTTCAAGAACTTTTCGATCCTCAACTTCAGGTCTCTTACATATTCCGTTTTCTAGGAAATCTTGGGGGGGAACGAGGGGGGGGGGGACCAACACTGTGGAATTCACTTCCTCGTGAGCTGAAAGACTCAAGCTCTATAACATCTTTCAGGAGTAACTTAAAATCCTACTTGTTTAGCAGTGCATTTTGAAGACCAGTGCCTTCTGAAGACAGATTTTCATGTCTTTTTTTTTTCTTCTGCTTCTTCATCTTCTTCTATTACGGTGATGTATTTGTATCTTCAGTCTGTTTGCTTTGATGTACAATTGTAAAGCGCCTTGAGCATTTAATGAAAGTGGAGAACGGCGCTATAGAAATTGTATGTATGTATTATTATTATTACAAACACTTCCTCGTGTGGAAGGGGGACTGGGGGAGACCCCTTCTCATTTTCCAAGGTCGATCGCTGCAGATGTTCCTCATTTGCATGTTCCCCATTTTGAATTGGCCTGTCGTGTTGGACATAATCAGCCCTCTTAATCGATGTATGTAATATGTGACCCTGCACCTCAAAACAAACAAAAAGTCGCCAGATATGAATTTTTAGTTAAGACCATTTTCTGAAAGAGCAGACTTTAAGCTTTAAAATGATGTATAACTCAAATCAAATGGACTCTCCTAACCTATCTAAATATTGGAAAGAAAGCACAAACTCAGGAAACGTGTGAACGGAGAAAAGAGGCTCTGAAGTACAGTGTCTATTCAAGCGCTTAATCTTTACCAAACCGTGCTGGCTTTGCGATGAATGGGACAAAAAACAGGAAGTAAACCACCAGAGTAACAACAATGGAGGGATTATCAGATTAAAGTGAAATTAAGCATGTCTCATTAACACATTCTGTCCATAATTAATGCCAACTTTCAAAGCAGTAGCACTATCCTTTCAAAAGTTATTAGAGTTGAAAGTGAAGAGTGTGGACAAGGTTTTTCAGAAATGAAAAAGGGATTCTAAAGACACACCTAATCACACTATTCTACCAAAAATGTTGGAGATAAACTGCTAAAAAAACACACTTTCCTGCCCGTTTTATGATACCAAATTTTAGCATAATGTAAAAGAAGACCCGCTCTTTCAGAAAATATGAAAAAGTCAAGTTCGGCTAGGTTGACCCACTTCACTTATTTTCAGTCCTCACGCAAAATCAGTGTGTGCGACTTTATGTTCGTTTTGAGGTGCACGGTCACATATTCTCTCTTTATTTTTGCTCGTCTTAAGCACTCCATTGCTCTCTCTCTCTCTCTCTTGCACTCTATGTTACAAACACGCAGAAAAACGTTTCCGTGAACCAGAAAGTGCATGATCGCTCTGGTGTTCCTATTGTTGCTGTGGTTGTGTTTGATTCATGCATATAGGGCCAGCAAACGTGGCCCTGGCGATGCACGTCATCTTTCGGCGCCAATGTTCTCCCGGCCTTTCATTGTCGAAGCAACCGTGATGTGGCAGAGGTTGCACAGCCATTGATAGTGCAGTACTGTACATCGTTGAACAACAGGTATTCCACTGAGACACTCTGTCTCTATGTTTCCACTCGATGACTTGTGTGAAGCTCTGCTACTCTACCACACCATCAACATATGCATCTTAACGGGAATCTCACAGGCTTCAGACAGTAGATGCTGTACTTGTCGGTTTCAGAAGGTAGGTGGAATGTGTGAAAGTATCTATGCTTGGTGATGTGCACGAATATGAGGCAGCAGGCCTACTATATGTATATGTTACCCAGTTCCAACATGCCATGTTTCAAATTGTCACAAATGCCTAGAGTTGTACACAAAGAAAGTAAACTATATACTTCTTCAAAAATTGCATCAATATTATAGGTTTCTCCACACAGTTTCATTAGATTTGCATTCGATCAATGATAAGGGGTGCAAGTTCAAGCGATTTTCGTCAACAACCTATTCTCATCGTTCATGTTTATTCTTTGAGCATTCGGTTTCGTTTTACATCATTCTATTCTAATCTATTTAAACCAATTTACAGGAAAATTCATTCAATTTAATGACGCAATTTTGGCATCAATTTATTTCCAGCCAGCTGCCTATATAGTCGCTTGATTTTGTCCAAGTAATGATTTCAAATTTATTCACAGCCACTAACTTTACATTTTGAAAGTTTGAACATGACAAGACCTCTGTTCTATATAATTCATACCGCATTTCTACACGTGAAATTCCCCCTTTTCACTGTTATTTAATTTTTCATTGCGAAGTTTCAATTATTCAGTTAATTCTAATCGGATTGCATATATTTGTTTCTGTCTGATCTTCAGAGTGTAAATCTCAGTATCTCACAAAAAAACATATTTCAAGACACATTGATTTTGCATAATCAAACAAATTGATAACTACAAAGGAATATATGAGCTTAAGGAAAAACGTTACCCAATTGCTGTTGATGCTGGCTTTTCGTGATTTTGAATTCCTTAACGTTCATCACGGCGGTGCTGATGTGAATGTGTTGCACGTACTTTTTTTAAATATAAACACTTGTTTCACGGAGTGTTTATGTGGGTGTGTGTGTGTGTGTGTGTGCGTGCGTGTGCTTGTGTGCGTTTGTTATACGGAGGAGATGTTAAAGAAAACTTAGACGCCAGATTTTAAAACACCAGCACCTCCTCAGATCAACATTTTGGTCTACATTACCGCTTGAGGGAATTCGGGTAGGGAAGTAGAGTATTATGAGTTGCATGATTTTGAATCGATACTGATACTAAATTAATTTATCTAATCAATTACTTAATTTTTTTTCTTGGTAAGTGGCCTGCTCCTGACAAATCTGTACTACCACAAACAAACAAACAAACAAACAAACAAACAAGCAAACAAACAAGCAAACTTGAGATGTTTTAACTTTAAATGTAGATGTGAATGCCGAAACGTATGATGCGATTGCTTGGTGAGGTTAGGAGCTACTGAAAAGTTGGAAATCGTTTGAATTTACCCTGAACAATCCTGGCATTGTAACAGCTGAATTTCATTGTCATCGAAAAAAAAAAAGAAGAAGTTTAAAACACATTTGTGGACGGGGAGCACATGCGCGTAGAGTACGAGGTCGCAATGCGTACCTGTACTGACAAAGGACGAAACATTCCTATGTGTTTCAAAAGGCTCTTAAAGGAGGGCATGTTATTGCTCGTGGAAATATTTTTAGTTCAAACGTGTCCACAAAATCATTCAAATTCCAAAGAAAGGGTCAGCACCACCCATGGGCACTAAAAAACGTGAACACGGACGAATACTTACAGATGACCGCCGACTTTCCTCTTGCATCTGCATCGCACTTTCGGCGATGACTCATTTTTTTTTTCGCACGCATTAGGCAAAAGTACTGAAGCTCATATTCTGAAGTACATCATGATTGCACCTAATGCCAATATGCATGCTTATTAACGAATATCAATGGCCGAAGGACGGAAATGGTAAGAATGAAAGAATTTGAATTATACTATTGACGAATATCTATGCTTATGTTGTATGATTGATTGGCATAATTTGCAAATTGACAGCTTGATATTTTCTGGTTTTGAGCTGCCAGAGACGAGCTAGAAATCATATATATATATATATATATATATATATCATATAGAGTGCGAGAAGGGGTCCCGACCATGTACAGCACCAGTGTAGCTCCTTCATTATTTATTCAGTGCAAGAAGAAGAGCATTCGTGGACGTAGCTAGTGAACAACGTGTGTGTTTATTGCCGAGCTTTCGGTCTCGTTACATGATACAAAAATGATACAAAAATGACTCGCTTGTATGGCTACACTCGTAACAATATAAATCTAACTAGCACGAGTCTATAATGACTATGTCATCAATGAATATGTATGAATAATTATATAGCAGAATACAATAACAATATTTATAATTAATTTCATATCATTAAATGCATTTCATACGAATATGATAACATCAAACTTGTGTTATCAATTGAAATGAGGGTATATAACAAAAACACCAATTTGATATCTTCATGTTGTGTGTTATATAACATAAAAGTATAGTGATATAAAACTAAACATTTTTGTGTTGTCGACAATGATACAGCATGTGGCAGCAGTGTAAGACGTGAGTGGCTATAACGCAGTACAACAGCCACACGTCGTCTTGTGGCCATCGAATAACAATAACATAAATGATACTGATAACATAACAAAACCATTCGTTTACATATTATAAACCAATGACATAACATAATAACAGAATATTACATAAGGTACAAAATGTGAACGGTTTACATAATAAAATAAGGGTTTACCTTATTGGCGGATATACAGGCTTGCGGTGGTGTCTGTGTGGGTTGAGTGTGTCTGTTCGTGTGTATGTTGATGAAAGTTATCATTCATCCAGTCGATGTAGATTTGAGACGAATTATGAATCAAAGATCTGGAATTTAACTTACGTTTTTGGCAACGTTTCGCTGATTAATCACAATCAGCTTCATCTGGCATCCTTCCAGAAGAAGGCTGGTCGTTATGTACGTGAAGCTGTGTAGGAACGTCACGCAAGGGTGCACTACCCATGCGTGACAGACGACTTGGAATCTCACGGACTGATTAAAAGGGTTTTTGGAAAGCATGGAATCTCCACCGCCTTTAAACCCCACAACTCGCTACGGAAAAAGCTGGTACATGTGAAGGACAAGATTTCAAAATAAAAACAGAGGAATCTGGTGTACGGGGTGAGGTGCGAACAGGAAGACTGTCAGGACTTTTACATCGGGGGAACCCAACAATCCCTCAAAGCCCGTATGAACCAACACAGAAGGCCTAGCAGTGTGGATTTCAACCCTGACTCAGCGGTATGCACACATCTAAAAGAGAAAGGCCACTCATTTAACACAAAAGACGTGGTCATTCTAGACAGGGAAGCCGGTTGGTTCAATCGCGGTGTTAAAGAGGCCATTTGGGAACGAGTGGAGGAACCTAAACTGAACAAGAAGGGGGGCTTACGGTTCAACTTGTCACATACGTGGGACCGGGCAGTCCGTGAGATTCCAAGTCGTCTGTCACGCATGGGTAGTGCACCCTTGCGTGACGTTCCTACACAGCTTCACGTACATAACGACCAGCCTTCTTCTGGAAGGATGCCAGATGAAGCTGATTGTGATTAATCAGCGAAACGTTGCCAAAAAAGTAAGTTAAATTCCAGATCTTTGATTCATAATTCGTCTCAAATCTACATCGACTGGATGAATGATAACTTTCATCAACATATTCGACACGAATATGGACAGGATTGTGTGAAGCTGTGTAGGAACCATGAAAAGACGGCAAGGAAAATCGCGAATTTTCGGAACCACCTTCGTTTCAATCTAAGGTGCGCTCACAACGCCATCATTCCCAAAAGCGTACAGCTCAAGAGCAATGTTCGTGGGCACAAAGCAGACAACATGTTGAGAAATGCGGAAAAGAAGTTATTAAACGAAAGAATCAGACACGTCAACTATAGATTGGATGTTCTGCAACATAAACAGGACGGATCACAGAAAGAAATTCAGGATAAATTTCCCCCAGAAGTGGCTAAGAAAATCGCCGATTACACTGCACATGCGCAGTTAGCACAACACGCTCGCACGAAACAGCGCCATATTGAAAAGTTTTCTAGGCTACGTGAAACATATACATCGCAGGCAGATAAGGACAATAATTGGAGGAGCCGTGATTGATCTGGATCCGGAGATCAGGAATCTAACAATTGGGTAAGAAATTTATCTTCTAGAGATTTATCCGAGCATGAAACATCCATTTTGAGTAAAGGATTGAGTTATGCTGTGACTCCTAAACAATTACCAGTGTCTGAGCTGATTACAGCCACGGAATCAGCGATCAGACAGGGAAAGTTCAAGCCGGCAGAGGCCGATGAGATACGGCATGATGTCAGTAGCCTGATTAGCCGCGCCGAGCTACCCATACAAAACATCACTAAAGACGAACAAAAAGCACTTGAAGACTTAGCAAAGGATGAGAAAGTTATTATAGTTCCTGCAGACAAAAAAAGGTGCATGGTTGTGCTGGACAAAAAGGATTATGTGGACAAATGCCATAAGCTCCTCGAGGATGATAAGACCTACAAGAAAATTGGATACAATCCCACCAACGGATACAGGAAAACAGTTTATGCTCTTGCCAATAAGTTACATAAGGAAGGCGGTATAAGTGACGAACAAAAGAGATTGCTCACCCCACCGACGGAGCCGGCGGTACCAGCGTTTTATGGACTCCCTAAAGTGCATAAACCGGAACCGATCCCGGTGCGACCGATAGTAAGCAGCATTGACTCGGTCACTTATGGTCTGGCCAAACACGTGGCTAAGATTTTGTGACCTTTAGTAGGGACTTCACTCCATCACGTAAAGAACACACAGGATTTTGTAGACAAGATCTCTCAGATCGCATTGGAAGATGACGAGACCATAGTTTCATACGATGTGAGTGCGTTATTTACCTCTATTCCCCCTGCAGAAGCTATACAAGTTGTTAAGAAAAACTTGGAGAACGACAGCCAGTTAAAAGACCGCACCAAGCTATCTGTTGACCAGATAGTGGAGTCAGTGAGTGTGTGTTTAAACACCACATACTTCTCATTCCAAGACCAGCACTACATTCAAAAACATGCTATGGGATCCCCCATCTCACCTATAGTCGCTAATCTGTATATGCAGGACTTTGAAAACAGTAGCCTTGAAATTATACACAGGATCTAAACCTCGGGTTTGGCCGAGGTACGTGGACGACACTTTCGTCATTGTGAAGAAACATGAGACGCAGAAATTCTTTCAACACATAAACACTTGTGATCCGAACATTTCATTCACAACCGAAAAGTGTAAGGACCAGAAACTGGCCTTCCTGGATGTTGAAGTACACATTTCATCGGATGGTTCACTGGATACAACGGTATACCGCAAGCCCACCCATACCAACCAGTACCTTCATTTCAACTCCCATCACCCGCTTGTACATAAACTGTCAGTCATCAGAACACTCTTTCATAGAGCAGACTTGGTGGTAAAAGATCCAACCGAAAGAGCCAAAGAAAAGGGTGACACCAAACAGGCACTAGCTAGATGTGGATATCCGGATTGGTCGTTCTCCAAAGCCGAAAGTCCCAAGCAAACTGACAATAAATCCGCCCAAAGAAGTGGTACTAGCTCCAGTCACATAAGGAAAATCACCATCACCATCCCCTATCTGAAAAGATTAAAAGGATTTTTGGAAAGCATGGAATCTCCACCGCCTTTAAACCCCACAACTCGCTACGGAAAAAGCTGGTACATGTGAAGGACAAGATTTCAAAATAAAAACAGAGGAATCTGGTGTACGGGGTGAGGTGCGAACAGGAAGACTGTCAGGACTTTTACATCGGGGAAACCCATCAATCCCTCAAAGCCCGTATGAACCAACACAGAAGGCCTAGCAGTGTGGATTTCAACCCTGACTCAGCGGTATACACACATCTAAAAGAGAAAGGCCACTCATTTCACACAAAAGACGTGGTCATTCTAGACAGGGAAGCCAATTGGTTCAATCGCGGTGTTAAAGAGGCCATTTGGGAACGAGTGGAGGAACCTAAACTGAACAAGAAGGGGGGCTAATACGGTTCAACTTGTCACATACGTGGGACCGGGCAGTCCGTGAGATTCCAAGTCGTCTGTCACGCATGGGTAGTGCACCCTTGCGTGACGTTCCTACACAGCTTCACGAATATAACGACCAGCCTTCTTCTGGATGCCAGATGAAACTGATTGTGATTAATCAGCGAAACGTTGCCAAAAACGTAAGTTAAATTCCAGATCTTTGATTCATAATTCGTCTCAAATCTGTTCGTGTGTGTATGTTTGGGTTGACGTGTGTTTGCAGGCGTATCACATTGTTGCGCATGTGCAGTTAGGTGGTTAAGGGTCAACATTGATGCCATTCGGCTGTAAAGTTTTTAGTGTGGCTATCCAGTAGGATTCACGATTTAGAATCACAGAGCAGGTCTTCTTCTTGATTAGTTCAATGGCAGTGATTTGTAAGTAGTTCAGGCTGTGTTCTGGGAGGTTGAAGTGCCTTGTGTATGGGAGGTGTTTTGGTTGTGTGTTGAATGTTCGTATTTCTGAGCGAGTGCTGTTGAGACGTGTATAGAGTGTGGTTTCTGTTTTGCTAATGTATTGCTTCTCGCAGAGTGTACATGTCAGTAGATAGATGACCCAGGTTGATTTGAAATCAATGTAGTCTGTGATGAGGTATGTACGATTTGTGGAGGTACTTGTGAATGAGTTTGTTTCTGTAATGTGTTGGTGTAGGATGCATTTGTTTGATTTGCATTTGTAGAAGCCAGAGTGGGGGTTGATGTCTGTGTGTTGATGGTGTGTTTGTGTTTTCGGGTCTTTTGCATTTACTAAGATATCACGAAGTGATCTCGGTCGGCGGTATGAGACGAGAGGAGGTTCGGGGAAACTTTTCTGAAGTCATGGTGACGACTGTAGTGTTGAGAGGTGCTGTTGAATGATGCGTGGGATTTTTTCCGTGGCTCTGTTGTATGTGACTGTGAAGATTGGTCTTTGTGTTTTTCTACGCTTGTTATAGGTGAGGAGTTCAGATCTGGGTTTTTGTTTTGCTCTTGTTATTGCATCATTTATTGTTTGAGGGTCGATCGTATTTGTGTCTTACGAAATGCCTGTTAGTAGACTTGCTAAGGGGGTAAACGCTGCATTTTGTAGTACAAATGTCCTACTTGGCACAGATGTTCCCGAGGGCAATTGATTTTTTTTTCATCTAAAGAGACAATCAGTATCTATGCAAATAAGCCTTAATCTGCATAATTAATGCAAAAATACATATAAAAATTGTTAGAAAATATATGTGCATCCAGCAGAAATACCTAATTTGGTAGAAAGTATTCTAAAGATTATGTAGAAACAATTCTGTTATATATGACGAACAGTACAGGTCACGTGTCACGCACTGACACGTCTTCAGTGTATGCTGCGCCTGCGCAGTGCGAAATAAAGACAGCTTCGGAAAGGTACTTCTTGGCGTGCACACGTGTTATTGAGTTCTCCAACTTTCCTCCTATTTCATACATAAGTATTAACGCGTACATAACAAAATTGGCGACGAGGATAAACTTCATTCGTTTGATTAGTTTGGTTATACTCTTGTCTACCAAAAATGGCAACTTTTGGTAGTATCGGCGAGTTTAACGACAAGGATGGCAGTTGGACTCAGTACGTGGAGCGCATGAGCCATTACTTTGCCGCGAACGACATCTCCGACGGGGGTAAGCAACGTTCGATACTTTTGAGTGTGTGCGGTGCGTCCATGTACAACCTCATATCAAGTCTCTGTGCACCATCAAAGCCAGGAGATTTATCGTACTCTGAGTTGGTTACCCTGGTGACAAATCATCGAGAACCGAAGCCCTCGGTGATAGTCCAGAGATTCAAATTCAACACCAGGGTGCAGAAAGAGAGGGAGTCTCTCGCAGAGTACTTGGCTGAACTGAAACGATTGGCCGATTATTGTGAGTTTGGCTCGATGCTAAAGGAGATGCTGCGAGATAGGATGGTGTGTGGTGTGCGAGATGAGCGGGTTCAAAGGAGGCTGCTGGCAGAGCCCGACCTGAATTACGACAAGGCAAAGAAACTCGCCCTCGCCATCGAAATCGCGGACAAAAACACGGCAGATTTACGTGGTTCTACCCAGTCTGGTGAGGGAACCGTAAACAAACTTGCAAACTCCCGTGGCCGATCGCAGAAACCCTTGGGTCAACGCACATCCCACCCTCATACGCAACGCCCGAAATCCACACCTCGCTGTGGGTGGTGCGGTCAAGCCGCCCATAAACAACGCAGTGACTGCCCGGCGAAGGACGCAGAATGCTTCCAGTGTGGTAAGCGGGGACAATACTCGTCTGTGTGCCGAGCGCAGCCCAAATCGCACCAACCAGGGGGGACGCGAAACCGAAAGACAAAAGCAAGGGGCTCTCGAAATTATCAGCTCGAGGACGGAGGAGAGGAAGCGTATAGAATTTTCAACAAATCTTCCAGTCCAACGAAGTCTCCTCCGATAACAACTGCAGTACTGGTCAACGGACAGCAAGTCGGGATGCAAGTTGACACTGGTTCCTCTGTCAGCCTAATTAGCGAGGGAACTTGGAAAAAAACGTGGAACGCAAGTCAGAGACCAACCTTGCGCCCCACCCCCACGGTTCTCCGTACGTATACGGGGGAAGCTCTACAGATAGCGGGGGAGTGCGATGTTCGAGTGGCTACATCACAAGACGCAGATGCGAAGTCAGCGAAGTTGCTTGTTGTCAGGGGCAACGGTCCAAGTCTGCTCGGTAGAGACTGGCTGAGCATAGTCAAACTTGATTGGCACACGGTCAACGCAGTTACGGCCGAGGGGAAGCTTGACCGCCTGCTTACGCAATACAAGCAGTTGTTCGCGCCAGAGTTAGGCAAACTGAAAGGTGTTCAAGTGGAGCTGAGTGTGGACACGAATGTACCCCCAAAGTTCGTCAAAGCACGCTCAGTCCCCTTCGCGCTGAGAGACCGGGTTGATGACGAAATCAACCGCCTCGTAGGAGAAGGAATACTGGAGCCGGTCAAGTACTCGAAGTGGGCGGCGCCCATAGTGCCTATCGTCAAAGGTGATGGATCTATCAGAATATGCGGTGACTACAAAACAACCATCAACACTGCTTTGCGATCAGACACCTACCCGATACCGCGAATCGAAGAGCTTTTCGCAAAGTTAGTCAAGGGACAGCACTTCACGAAATTAGACCTGTCGCATGCGTACCAGCAGTTAGTCTTGGATCCCGACTCTCGCGAATTTGTGACGATAAACACGCATCGGGGACTGTTTCATTACAACAGAATGCCATTCGGTATTTCTACGGCACCGTCAGTCTTCCAGAGAGCAATGGAAAATTTGCTAGCGGACATTCCAGGGGTAGCTGTTTATCTGGATGACTTGCTGATCACAGGTGAATCAATCAGTGATCACCTCGCCAACCTCGAACGCGTTCTTCACACTCTCGAGGAAGCAGGACTCCGACTCAAGCACGAGAAATGTGTCTTCCTCGCAGATGAAGTCCAATATCTGGGACACACGATCACGTCCAAAGGACTCAGCCCGACCGCCGACAAGGTCAAAGCCATCACCGATGCACCCCCACCCAGCAACATCAAAGAGCTGAGAGCGTTTCTGGGAATGCTGAATTACTACGGCAAATTCCTGCCTCACCTTCCGACCACGCTAGAGCCTCTGCACCGTCTCCTTCGTAAGGACGAAAAATGGAAATGGGAACGCAAACATATGGACGCGTTCACACGGGCAAAAGAATTGCTCAAATCGGCAAGTGTTCTCACTCATTTCGATCCAAGCTTAGAGTTGATTTTGTGCTGTGATGCAAGTCCGTACGGCGTTGAAGCTGTACTAGCGCACAAAATGTCTGACGGATCGGAAAGGCCCATTGGATTCACATCGCGTACCCTGAGCAAAGCGGAACGCGGTTATTCGCAGCTAGACAAGGAAGGACTAGCGATCGTGTTTGGCGTCAAAAGATTCCACCAATATCTCTACGGAAGGAAATTCGAAATTGCCACTGACCACAAGCCTCTCTTAGGTTTGTTTGGAGAAAACAAAGCGATACCCCACATGGCATCACCGCGAGTTGTACGTTGGGCAATCACTCTTTCAGCGTACGATTACCAGCTAACGCACAAAGCGGGGGCAGCGAATGCGAATGCTGACGCATTGAGCCGCCTTCCGCTGGCACCTACGATCGCAGCCGTACCCGTACCTGGTGACATTGCCCTCCTCATGGACGCGATGGAGAAGACGCCACTCACACCAGCGCGAATACGCGCCCTCACATCGAAAGATCGAGCGTTGTCGCGAGTTCGGCATTTTGTGACACATGGATGGCCAGATACGCGGATGCTGACGAAAGATGATGAGCTGAAGCCATACGTCAACAGACGCGATGAATTGAGCGTACAAGATGGTGTGATATTGTGTGGATCTCGTGTTGTGATACCACAACAGGGTCGTGCACAAATGCTAGATGAAATCCATGCTGCGCACCCAGGAATTGTGGCTATGAAAGGGAGAGCTCGCAGTTACGTATGGTGGCCACAAATCGACAAGGAGTTGGAGGAGCGAGTGAAATCGTGTGCTCAGTGTCAGGTACACCAACGCGATCCAGCAAAAGCGCCACGGTGTCCCTGGGAACGACCGTCACAACCTTGGTCACGCGTTCACGTCGACTACGCCGGTCCCATCGACGGCAAAATGCTCCTTGTCGTCATTGATTCCCACACAAAGTGGATGGAAGTCGCGATCACAAAGAAGTCTACCAGTGAAGCGACTATAGACAAGCTGAGAGAAATCTTCGCCACTCACGGCCTGCCACACACGCTCGTCAGCGACAACGGACCGTGTTTTGCGAGCGAGGAGTTTGCGACATTTATGAGCAAGAATGCCGTAAAGCACATCCGAGGAGCGCCATATCATCCCGCCACAAACGGGCTAGCGGAGCGCGCGGTCCAAACTGTGAAGGCGGCATTGAAAAAAATGAGCGGACCTCTTCACGTGAAATTGTCACGGTTCCTTCTCAGCTACCGAACAACTCCGCACTCAACGACGATGCAGACGCCAGCGGAGCTGCTCATGAAACGACAACTGCGAACACGACTCTCGGCAGCGGTGCCTGATGTCGATTCAGTTGTCGAGGGAAAGCGAAATTCGCAAATGCAAAGTCGCCGTTCTCCACCACTTCGCGAATTCGAAGTTCATGCGCCGGTGTACGCGCGAAACTACGGGCAGGGAGACAAATACGTGCCTGGAGTCGTCATCGAGCGTGCAGGGCCTATGCTATACACGGTGGAGGTCGTCTTCCGGGGTCAGAAATTTCGCTGGAAACGACATATCGATCAGTTGAAAGCGAGAATGACGCACTCCGTGAAGGAAGACAACAACAAAGCAGTCGAGATGGATGCGAGTGTCGCGTCTCGCGATAACAAAGCAGAGAGCGACAATGCAGTCAAGAATCGTGGTGAAAATGCAGTCGACAACCATGATGAAAACGCGGTAAACGATCATCCAGTTGACGGCGAACACGATCACAACGACGATGTTGCTGTCGAGACGCGTACGGGAACCGACAACGAAGTAGTAGTCGAAGCGACGCGCAAGACGTATCCCAAACGCGAAAGACGGAAGCCAGATTACTACGGATTTTAATGAAGGGACTCGAACTGACCATGATTAAGGACTTTGATTTTCGGACTTGGTGTTTAGTGATTATTTTAATTCATTTTGGGTTATTTAAAAAAAAAATAGTAATGTATGAAAACAAAAGTGAAGAAAATAAAAGAGTAACAGTTATGCAAATATTTGGCGACATTACTTCAAATGAGAAAAATAATAGTTTTGTGGTTTGAGAAGAAATATTTTGTTTTTTGGTTTATTTGGAAGTTTATCATAAATGAGTTTTCAGCTAAGGGGGGAGAGATGTTATATATGACGAACAGTACAGGTCACGTGTCACGCACTGACACGTCTTCAGTGTATGCTGCGCCTGCGCAGTGCGAAATAAAGACAGCTTCGGAAAGGTACTTCTTGGCGTGCACACGTGTTATTGAGTTCTCCAACTTTCCTCCTATTTCATACATAAGTATTAACGCGTACATAACAATTTCCTGCAAAAAATTGATTTCATACCTATGTAAATATAAAATTTGCATAATTATGCAAGTTATTGTGCAAAAATCTGCATTTTTGAAAGAATTTCTAATCCATTAAGCACTGGATCTTGTAGTACAAAGTTTGAACCTGGGATGGATGTTCCTTGGGTCAAAAACAAATGATTCATCTAAAGTGACAAACTGTCTCTATGCAAACAACCAGTTATTTGCATAATATGCAAAACCTGTGCATAGATAATCAGAACAAACAAAAAGAAATCATGTGACAATGTCTTTAACCGCTTTGAATTTAATATCTTAAAAGCTAATAGAATAAGACAATAATCTTGCAACAACACTCTTCAGTTGCTTAAATTGTTTCCATATTATTTAATTAACTTAGACATTTTGTGCATAAATTATGCAAAGAAGTATACAAGACGTAAAATTTCGAAACATATTGACCTTTGAAATATTTTTTACTATCAATTTTCGCTCATTGCATAAATGCTTTGCAGGGTGGGAAAAATAGCAATCGATAGTGACACTCTTTAAATATGATTATGCAAATATAACAGTAGGGCCTACACAATGTACATGGCAACAGCACTGATATAATTATGCAAAGTGGAACAATATTGCTTACAGAAGGATTGTTTTTTTCCTTGCAAAAGTACACAACTGAGGTCATGGTTACAAAATCATTACAAAAAAAAAAAGAAAAACACTACCATAGTGAAAGTGTGAATTCTGATTTTCATTGTATTTAGTAGGCAATTAAGCGATTAAGAGGCTTTTTACATCAGACTGATTATTAACTTGTGCAAACTATGTGGATGCAATGGTATCTGCACACATTAAAGGGATGGTACAGTATTGGTGGAGATGAGAATTGGGCTTTTAACTTTTTGGAAGATACCAAGAAAACACATGATATATTACATCGCATACAATTTTAGGAGGAATTCAAAGTTTATTTGATGAAAATCGGATATGGAATGACTGAAACATCCAAAAACAAAGTAAAACAAAGCGATCGTAATAAAGTGTGAGTCCCATACTTTATTATAATCGCTCATTTTTGGATATCTCGGCCATTTCAAAAACATTTTTCATCAAATAAACCTTGAATTCCTCATAAAATTACATGCTCTTTCATATTTCATAAGAAGTTTCTGATTATCTCACCAAAAAAAAGTTAGAAATCTGAAATTAGGTCTCAACCAAAACTATAGATCCTACAAGCTTACAAAAAGAAAAAAAAAAACAGTTCCCTCAGTATACTACGAGCTGCTATGGCATGGAAACTGTGCTAGCAAATTTATACACACTAACACTGTGATAAGGCAATAATTTATGCCAAAAAAAAAAATGTCATGTGAACAATATAGGAGGTGTTATATTTCAAGTCAAATAATCTTAGTCTCTGACTTAAAATCAGTCAATTTCAACAATAAATCAAAGCAGAAAATTAGTAATGTTCATAGCCATAAAAGGGTATGTTAGATGGTCTTTACAATTACTGGGATGTGATTTGTCTACAGCTCGTCACATGCTACTGTTTGTGAGGATCGTAAATGTCATATTCTCCCTGGTCGTGATTGTCTTCCCTTGTAATGTAACTCCCTGGCGGTCCAAAAAAAATGTTATATTCCACCACATACCAGCTAATACCTGCAAAGATGATCATGACCTACATGATCTTGAAGCTTTTTCCAAAGATGATTATGTTAACTAGTTTTGTGTAAAGATGCCAGAGGTTAAATAAAAAAAATACACAGGTAAAAATGTACAAAGTAAGAATGTCAGAGGTTATACATGTGTGCATCAAAATTAACTTTCATGCGACCCATATGTCAAATGCAATGACGGTGATGACTACACAATGTCACTGAATTCCATGTCCTTTCCTACTTATCAAGAAGAAACAAAAAACTTGAGAGGGGAGGGCTTAACATATTTTCGATAATTAACAAGGGAATCACTGTCAGGTAGAACATGCATAAATATGTACTTAGTTTCATGATACCTTGATTCACAAGAAAAAGTGAAATATAGCACTTTCATTAGAGCTTTGACTTTTTGGCAGGAAATTTCCCAGAGAATCTCCATTAGGTAATACATGTACATGTATAAGTTTCAAGAAAAATCCTACAACCATTGCATAAATATGAGAGAAATAGTGAAATTTTGAGGGCCCAATCGACCTTGATCTTTGCTCCCTGACCTTTGACAAATGCCCTCTAAATTCCCTTGAAAATCCCTGCCAATACCAAGTTCCATGAAGATACCTTGAACCATTTGCGAGAAATGGAGAAAAGTGACATTTTAAAATTTTCACCTGACCGTTGACCTCTTGACCTGAAACTCTGTGGAGAATCGTATTTGGGTAGTACGTGTATGCAGTCACTAAGTTTCAAAAAATACCTTCAGGCATTGCATAGATATGGGGGATATAATGAAGTTTTGAGCATTGACCTTGAACTTTTTGACCTTTGACCCCTTGCCGATTTCCCTTAAAAACTACTTATTGCCCCATCATACGTCATCCTTGGACCAAGATTGGTGAAATTTGCCTAATCCAGCTGATACAATTTTTTAAGTCGACCTTCACCATTGACTTCTGGTATATTCAGGTATTTTGATTAATATGCACAATATGCTAATTAGGTTGTATTTGCATAGAGAAATAGTGTTTTTATATTACAGAACATTTCCTTTTGACTAAAGGATATGCATATTACTTTGGTAGTCTTTATCATAAAATGCAGTTCTTAGACTGTAAGAAAATCTTTAAAAATAATTTTTTACTTTACTTTCTTTAGTAATTATGTAAATAACGGGTAACAATGGTTCAGTTATTAAAATTTTTTCTCATTTTGTTTCATAGAGTGTTTCTAATGGGTAATATCTATCTAGGATGAGAGTTAAGGGGGTTTTCATTGTTTACAAATCATTTTGCATAACTTGCATAATCATGCAAATTTTATGTTTATATACATAGGTATGAAATCAATTTTTTTTTTGCAGGAATTGTTTCCACACAATCTATAGAATACTTCTACAAAATCAAGTATTTCTGCTGGATGCACATACATTTAAATATATATATATATATATATATATTTCATAAATTATGCAAATTAAGGCTTATTTGCATAGATACAGATTGTCTCTTTAGATGAAAAATTTCCAATTGTACTGAGGAACATATGTGCCAAATAGGACATTTGTACTATAAAATGCAGCGATCGCCCCTTTTTTCGCCTTTAGCAAGCCTACTATGTAGAGTTCTTCGAGATGTACTGTAGTGCATGGGCAAAGACCCGAAAAATGGGTTATTGGTACCACCTGAGTTGGCAAGCTCTAGTTGTGCATTTTGAAATGGCATATATCTAAGGATTATATTTTGCTATGATAGCATTTTCAGAGTAGTTATAGCTTAATCATAGATTTCAGCCATTAACCCGACCAATACCCAATATTTTTTGACGCTCTGTGACCAAAGACAGGCAGAGTGTGACCTTTGATAATTTCAAGATTTTTCAACCAATTCCTCTGAAATTTGGCACATATATTCAGCATATGATGCTCTAAAAAATGACACCATCAAAATTTCACCAAAACGCCGGATGGGGGTGCACTCGGTCAAAAAACGCTAAAAACAAAGAAACAATTTCAAAATAATATCCAACTACTTTGTTCTAAATCATGAATTGGGCATGAGAGGTAAAACAGAATCAAATTGTGCTGTTATTTCAAATCTATAAAGACAAAAGAACATATGTGACCCGCTACAACAAAATGGTCCTAAAGTCGCGCACGGTCGAAGCCGTCAAAATCGAGTTTGAAGTAAGAGCATCAAAATTGGTCAAAACTTACAATTTTCTGAATTTGACATATTATTAGAGTCTGACATGTCTTCTATTATCTGTCGAAATTTTGAAGCAAAATGATGAAAGGAAAGACCAAAAAGCGTTTTTCTGGGCCATGTTTTTTTGGCGTTTCAACGAAGCAGAAACTGGTTCGAACATTTGGAGTGAGCGCCACACATCGGCTCCGCCCCTAACAACGACCAGAGTAATCTCATTGGTCAGTTTGCTGCTTGCCGCTAACCGAAGCGTGAAGCTCGCACACTGCCCAGTCGACTGGTGCGTGCTGGCGGGGTGCGCTATGCCCAGCCGCTTCTCCTGCCATCCTGGTCACTGATTGGTCGGTGAGGAGACCGCCGACGCTGTGTTTGAATGAGCATTTCGGGGGTTGCTAGGGCTTACCTTCTATTGTTCGGAGGTGAAAACTGACTTGCGTGTGCTTTGATCGTGATTGCGTCGCAAGGAGAACTTTTAGGGCGCTTTTCTCGAAACAGTGATTTCCCAGACGTATCGACATGCTCTCTTTTAACCCGTTTAGGACGGTTTGCTTTGGCGACCGAACACCCCCACAGACGGACAGGTTTTCCAAAATCGAGCCCGAACCGAGGGTTACTAAGGGGGTGTGACTTACGGTCCCGCTTTACCCAATCATCAAATTGCCGTGTTTGCGGTGTAGGAATCCGCTTTCTGATTGGATGAATAACGACCGCTCATGAATAATAATGTCGCTTCCCTTCGCTATCTGTGTTCGCGCGCGCGGTTTGAACTTCACGTACTCTACGATCGCCAATTTACGTTCCCTCGTCAACTCAAATGAATAGCGTCTTTTATCATTGGGCACCAGGCTATGCCGAGGGTGTCGCAAATTTCTACTACGTTATTGTCTTGAATTTACTGATTCATGGAGGCAATCTTTTATGGAAACTGTAATCCGTTGATCACAAGCCTTCAAAGTCTTTCAATGAAAAGCGATCGATCGGAGGATTGTGTACAGGCTTGCGTATTTCCATTTACACGACTATAAGACACGGCGAGTAAATCTCGTATTGTGGCGATGTCAAAAGCACACGAACCCACTCTTAACTTACTGTTGTTCGCAAAATTCCTTACCATAGCTAGTCAAGGAATTTTGGAAACAGAAGGAAGTTTATTTATTGTATACAACGTTTGAAAATCTGTAACACCTTGTTTGTCCCTGCTACTTGTATCCAAATACAAAGCTCGCGTGTCTGTAACAGAAGCACGTGGCTTTATTTCAACACTGTATAGGCAAACCATCAACGATGTAATATCACAAGTAGAATTGGTGGTACTGATTTATCAAAGTCGAATTTCGTAATAGAATAACGTCCACTTGAGTTTATTTCTTGGTTCTGTTTCAGTAATTCCCATAAAGTTGACAAGAGCCTGGAATGTTCAATATTCAAATAAATCTTTACATCTTTCTAACTTTCTTTGAGACGACTAAAAATGCATAATCCACGCTTGCGCGATACCTGTCATCCCCTGAAGAAGTCAGTATAAAGAAGTTTGCTTCTCGAAATTATCAGTCGTGACTACCTACATATTTCGATTATGCGACTTATAATAGGTTTTCATGGGATGCATAAGAGAGATCACCGAGTGGATTTGTGAGTTTATTATCGGGGTTTGATGCTGCCATTTTTCTGTGCGATCTTACAATTCCCTTACAACTTCAACGTAATGTCTGGAAGATATTATTCACTATGTATCAAGACAGTGAAATAAGACTTCACACAGTGATACAAGACATATATTTAATTATTATAAAAAGTAATCACCAACCTAAATGAGTATCGTTAATTCTTACATAGAAAAAAAAAAACTAAGAATAAAACACCGGTCCTGTTCAAGCCAGTTGACAGAACATGTATGAGCTCTTCAGATGAAACATGGGAGTCTATACGATGAGAAGAAAAAACAAGAGAGAAAAATAGGCTGGTCATCTAAATTTTGTTTGATGGACGGTAGATAATATGAACAGATTTTTGCAAACGTAATGTAAAATTATACAAGATGAGGTTTGCCTACAACCTGTGTTTTGGTAATATCTTTCTACGTTTTATATATGTATACATATTATATATTATACATATATATATATATATATATATATATATATATATATGTATATATATTATTATTATACATTATAAATTTTATGGGCAGAGTGTCTTGGAGAAGAGATCATCACCATCAATGATTATGTTCAATCTACAGGTTTGTATATGGGAATGAAGAAGGGGATAGCTGGAAAGGAAAGTGATGAGATGTAATGAGATAAAATGAAGGAGCAATAATTGAGACAAATGTATTACAAAGGAAGAGCAAAACGGCAAAAAAAGGCAAAAGAGTACAACATTATGCAAAGATTTTGCAGTCATTTTTTGTGTACGTTTGCCTTCCAATTTCGTAGTTACGTATAAATTCAAAATAGCCAACAAAAAAGAAAAAAAGAGATAGCGCCATGAAGATGTTCATTCAACCTCGTTTGCCTTTCACTATGTCCTATCACTTCAAAAAAATGTAGCATTAGCACAATTCAAATGAGAATGCCCATCGAGAATTCAGATTCGCATCAATGTGAGAGAGCGTCTTTGCAAACAGGGTCGCAGGTGAGCATTTTTCGAGTTCGTTGGAGAAGTTCGTTCATATTAGAAACAAAAAGTTGGCCACCCGGCAGCTGATAGAAGAAGACGACATGACCATGGGAGAACGGCGAGCACATGCCACACAAGCTTAAAGGTCTAAAATCATTACATCACTTCAGAAAATAACGAAAAGACGATATGTTTGTTGAAATAAACGACATTTCTCCCGACATTCTTCGATCTCTCATAGCAGACGGTTAATTTTGCTGAAATGATCTTCTCTTATGTCATGAGTGTAAATCAACATTTGTTTTGTTGTGTATACCAGTCATCCCCCGATAAAAGACAGAAAATGAAGTACTATTCTCATTCAATAAGCATAATGTATAAAGGAAACGAGCATTTGCTGCAATCGTTTATGAATATGAAAATGCTGCAATGCGATTTCACGAAGTCTAAAGGAATGAATTCAAGTAGGTGTACCTAAATACAGAGAATCTGATGTATAATGCAATTATTATGAAAAATACGCAGCCACGATAAGTGCATTAACCACTTCAATAGCAGCATGAAAATATTTGATCACATCAGTATATGAGATATACAAGAACATTTCATGCATTTATTGCTTGAAATATGCTCCTAAACAAAGTACAATGTTCAATTGAAGCGACGGGTTATCACATCTCCGTCTCTCGCAAAACTGAATCATCACTTCGCATATTTGGAGTGCTTTCAACAAATTTAAATTAAAAAAAAAAAAGTTTATTTTTTAAGGCATGAGTTACCATATTCTACTGACTATAAATCGATTGAGCTACAAAACGGTAGTGTGTTGCTAAAACCATTGTTACTCGATGATCGCGAAATCATTTGACTTGTGAACTTCCGAAAGAGATGGACTGAAAAACCCAGATTTCTACACGTATAAATAATTGACAGAGCGACTATAGCCGAAAATTAGCATATTATGAAGAATTCATACAAAACTAGAACCAAGAAAGACTAAACAGTCGACATCACCGTTGTCGGTATCGTCGTAATATGGGATGTAATTTTATTTTGACTGCCTCTTTGAAATGCTGCAAACATCAAATACTGAACATCATAATATTTATTTGTGAATTCTAAGCGTATGAGAGAGAGAGAGAGAGAAAAAAAAAAACTTCTGCCGTATGTGTTGTTTCTCGCTTTATTGCAGCGTATGTCATTGTCGAAGCTTAAATTCTGTAATACATGTTCGTAACAAGTACATGAGAACTTGCACATTCGATTCCCAATAACCATAAAATCATTGGGATCCGTAAAAGCGGTTACGTAATACATACGAAGCACATCACTATAATGCATTCTATGGACCGGTGCAGAAAAAAAGGGACTGTCTGTAATCGGCCTTTGAACTTCTCTATTATGCTCATAATCCCCGACTTTTCAGATGGCGTCTACGAGTGCGTCTAGGAATGTTTTTGTATCAACATCCTGTCTATTCATGGAGGTACAATGTAACCTGATACTCTGGCCACCTGGTCTATTCAAAGTGTTCTTGCCTATAACACTCGCACATGTTACGCTGTGTTTCACCATGATGAATATAATTATAAGACCCCATAGTGGCAATATCGGCTCTTGCATTGTATCAAAATAATGACTACTATACAGTATATCCTCAATTTCGTTCGTTGGCCGAGTAGATTTGTTGAACGATCTTATAACATAATCACGCTGACGTTCATAAGTATGAGAGAGGGGAAAAAAAGCTTCAAGCAACATCGAAGTTGAGTTTCTCAAACCAATCTTCCATTTGATTTTGTTTCTTGGTTTTGTTTCAACAATTTTCATAATGTTGACAAGAGCCTGATGGGATGTTCAATATTTAGATAAATCATTGCATCTTTCTTGCAATCTTTGACAGCTAATGGTGACTAAACCTGCGAACTCCATGCATTTTTGAATAAAGACGTTTGCTTTCTGAAATTATCCATCAGGACTGCCTCTAGATTTCGACCATAATTATATGACTTGGGTTTCCATGGGATGAATAAAGGAGATCAACGAGCGCATTTGTAAGTTTACTGTCGGGTTTTATGTTGCAAATTTTATGTGCAATCATGATTCCCTTACAACTCTACCGTAATGGCGGGAAGGTATTGTTCACTGCACATCACTTGAAATTAAATGTCACACAGTGATATGATAATCATCAGCAAACGGGATACATTATTGTTATATATATTATATATACACCTGTATATATATATATATATATATATATATATATATATATATATATGATTCTATAAAACACCTGTTCAAGTCAGTTAATGGAACATTTTATGAGCTCTTCCCGTCTGCAAACGAAACATCGGAGTTTATGCGATAAGAAGAAAGATTGAGAGATAGAGAGAGAAAAAAAAATAGGTTGATCTTCTAAATTTAGTTCCATGGACGGTAATCTGAACACACTTTTGCAAACGAAATGAAATATTATACACGGCTAGGTTTGCCTATAATCTGTGTTATGGTGATATCTTATTAGATTATATATAACAATACGGGCAACGTATCTTGGAAAAGTGATCGCCACCATCAATGGGGATATTCAATCTAGACGATTAATTGTAGATGATGGGAATGAAGAAGTGGATAGCTGGAAAGGAAAGTAATGAGATGCAATGAGATAAAACGAAGGAGCACTAATCGAGGCAAATGTATTACAAAGGAAGAGCAAAACGGCATATTCGAGTGTTCAAAATGGTTTAACATTATGCAAAGATTTTGCAGTCATTTTTTTTGTGTGTGTACGTTTGTCTTCTAATTTCACAGTTAGGTAATTCAAATCGCCTACAAAAAAGAAAAGAAAAGATAGCGCAATGAAGATGTTCATTCAATCTCAGTTTCCTTTCACTATATCTTATCAATTCAAAAAAAAAACGTAGCCTTAACACAATTCAAATTAGTATGTCCATTGAGAATTCAAATTCGTCTCAATGTGAGAGAGCGTCTTTTCAAACAGGGTCGCAGGTGAGCATTCCCGAGTTCGACGGAGAAGTTCATTCAATTTAGCAACAAAAAAGGTTGGCCATCCGGCAGCTGTAGAAAAAGCCGACATGATCATGGAAGTATGGCAAGCACAAGCCACACAGGCTTGAACGCCTGAAGTTATTACATCACTTCAGAAAATAAGGAAAAGACGATATTTTTGTTGAAATAAACGACATTTCTCCCGGCATTCTTTGATATCTCATAACAGACGGCTAATTTTGCTGAAATGATCATCTCTTATGTCATGAGTGTAAATCAATATTTGTTTTATTGTGTATACCAGTCATCCCCCCGATAAAAGACAAAAACAAAAATGAAGTACTAACAATCTCATTCAATAAGCATAATGTATAAAGGAATCGAGCATTTGCTGCAATCGTTTATGAATAATAATGCTGCAATGCGATTTCACAAAGTCTAAAGGAATGAATGAATGTAAGCGTACCTAAATGCAGAGATATACGTAGATATATATCAAAAAATACACAGGCACGATAAGTGCATAAATTACTTCAATAGCAGCATAAAAGAAAATGATTACATCCATAAACATGAGATTAGACAAGAACATTTCATGCTTTTATTGCCTGAAATACCTTGCTCCTAAACAAAGCGTTCAATTGAAGCGATATGGTGATCACATCTCCGTCTGTTGCAAAATTGAATCACCACTTCGTAAATTTGTAGCGCTTTCTACAAAAAAAAAAACACGGTTTTTTCGGTATAAGTTGTCATATTTGATTGATTATGAATGGATTGAACTCAATGATCAAAAACAAAATTGACTCGTGAACTTACGAAAGAAGTGGACTGAAAACACCTCAGACTTCTAAATGTATAAAATAATTGACAGAGCGACTATAGCCGAAAATTAGCATATTATGAGGAATTCATATAGAACTAGAACAAAAAAGACTAAACAGTCGACATCACTATCGTCGGTATCATCGTAATATGGGATATTATGTTATTTTGACTGCCTCTTTGAAATGCTGCAAACATCAAATACCGAACATCATAAATTGGCGAATGCTAAGCGTATGAGAGAAAAAAAAAAATATGCCATATTATGTCTTGTTTACTCGCTTTATTGCAGCGTATTTCGCTGTCGAAGTTTAAATTCTATACATAGCTATATGTTGGTAACAACCACATGAGAACTTGCACATTCGCTTCCCAACATCCATAAAATCATTGGGGTCCGCAAAAGCGATTACGTAATACATACGAAGCACATCACTATAATGCATTCTATGGACCGGTTCAGAAAAAAAAAGAGACTGTCTGTAATCGGCCTTTGAACTCCTCTATTATGCTCATAATCCCCGACTTTTCAGATGACGTCTACGAGCAAACGAGCGCGTCTATGAATGTTTTTTTTTCATATCAACATCCTGTCTATTCAAGGAGGTACAATGTAACCTGATACTCTGGCCACCTGGTCTATTCAAAGCGTTCTTGCCCAAAACACGCGCATAATAGGCTGTGTTTTACCATGATGAATATATAGGACCCCATAGTGGCAATATCGGCTCTTGCGTTGTATAAATATTTTACAGTAAATCCTCTATTTGGTTCGTTGGCCAGGTAGATTTTTTGAACGATCTTATAGCATAATCAGGCTGTCATTCATAAGCATGACGGAAAAGAAGAAGAAAAAAAACTTCAAGCATCATCAAAGTTGAGTTTCGCAGACCAATCTTTCATTTGAGTTTGTTTCCTGGTTTTGTTTCAGCAAGTATTTTTGCCATAATATTGACAAGAGCCTGATGGGATGTTCAATATTCAAATAAATCACTGCATCTTTCTTGCTGTTTTTGACAACTGATGATGACTAAATCTGAAAAATCCATGCTCTTGCGGTACCTGCCATCCACACTGAAGTTTTTGTGTATAAAGAAGTTTGCTTTCTGAAATTATCCATCATGACTGCCTACAGATTTGACTTAGGTTTCCATGGGATAAATATGGGAGAAGTGACCGCCACCATCAATGATAATAACCAATCTCTACGTTTGTAGACGGGAATGACGTGGAAAGCTGGAAAGGAAAGTGATGAAATGTAATGAGATAGAATGAAGGAGCACTAATCGAAGCAAATGTATCATAAAGGGAAAGCAAAATGGCAAACTTAGTTTACAAAATGGTACATTATGCAAGATTTTGCAGTCATTTTTTGCGTATGTTTGTCTTTCAATTTCATAGTTAGGTAATTCATAATCGCCAACAAAAAATATAGTTTCATGAAGATGATCATTCGGCTTTGTTTTCCTTTCGCTATATCCTATCCCTTCAAAAATGTAGCATGAACACACTTCAATTTAGAATGCCAATCGAGAACTTATATTCGTCGCTATGTGAGAGAGGTTTTTTGTTGTTGTTTTTGTTTCAAACAGAGTCGCAGGTAGCATTTCCGAATTCGTCGGAGAAGTTCATTCAATTTAGCAACAAAATGTTGGCCACCTGAAAGCTGAAGAAGTCGGCATGATCATGGAAGAATGGCGAGCACATGCCACACAGGCTTGAAGGCCTAACATCGTTACACACTTCAAAAAATAAGGAAAAGACAACATGCTTCTTGAAATTACACCATTTCTCCCGACATTCTTCGATCTCTCATAGCAGAGGGCTAATTCCCCTGAAATGATCTTCTCTTCTGTCAAGAGTGTAAATCAATATTTTTTTCATTGTGTATACCAATCATCCCCCGATAAAAGACAGAAAATACAGTACTTTTCTCATTCAATATGCATAATGCATAAAGCAAACGAGCATTATTTTGCTGCAATCGTTTATGAATATCAAAATGCTGCAACGCGATTTCATGAAGTCTATAATTGGATTGAAAGCATGTACCTAAATGCAGAGGTAGATAGAGAGAAGACACATGCACAATAAGGGCTTAAACCACTTTGGTGATAGCAAACATTAATTACATCAAATAAAGAGAAGAGCATTTCGTACTTTTATTGCTCGAAATACCTTACTCCCAAAAAGTCGAGAGCTACAATTGAAGCGCTCCATAATTACATCTCCGTCTCTCGCAGAATTGAATGACCGCTTCGCAAATTTTGAGCGTTTTCTACAAATTTGAATGAAAAATAGATATTTTTTTTTTTCGGCATGAGTTGTCATATCCGATTGACTGAAAATGGATTGAACTACAACCAGTGACGTTTGGCTAAAATCCTTGCAATTCAATGATAGCAAAATCATTTTGACTTATGAGCTTACGAAAGAAAATTTTAATGGACTAAAAAAAACCAGATTTCTAAACGTTTATCGAGCGACTGCAGCCGAAAATAAGCATATTAAAAGAATTCATACAAAAAAAAAGAAATACAGACTAAACAGTCGAAATCACCATTGTCACTATCAACGTAATATAGGATATAATTATAGCAAATATACTTTTTTGAACGGCTGCAAATACCAGATACCGATTTTTCATAGACAATTTCTTGCAAATGCTATAAACGTATGAGAGAAAACTTGTGCCATGTGTCTTCTTTATTCGCTTTATTGCAGCGCATTTCGTTGTTGCATTTTAATTTCTATGATAAATTGATGTTTGGAACATGCACATGAGAACTTGCACATTCAATTCCCAACAACCATAAAGTTATGGTTACATAACATACGAAGCACATCGCTAACATCCATTCTATAGGGACCGGTACAGAAACGAAAAGACTGTCGGCAATCGACCTTTTACCTTCTCTATTATGCTCATAATCCCCTGCCCTGCCCCTCCCCTGCCCTATCTAGGAATGTTTTTGTGTCTGCATCCTGTCTATTCATAAATATACAATGTAACCTGACACTCTTGCCAGCTGGTCTATTCAAAATATTCTCGCCCATAACACGTGCACATGTGACGCTGTGTTACGCCCTGATGAATATACGACTTCGATGAAGTAGCACAATCGACTGCGTTGTTTGTATGCAGTACATCCCCTACTCGGTTTGTTCTTGGCCAAGTGGTTTCTTTTTTTAAAACGATTTTATAACATAATCAGAATATTATTCATGACGGTAAAACTCTTCAAACAACTACAAGTAACATCGCTGTCATGATAACAAACAGACAAAAAAACATTCACACACATCACATGCAGGGACACACAAAAGATTTACTTTTGAATTTATTCAGTTTGCCTAGTTTTGGTAAATCCCAGGACTCGGTAGCGGAAGAGGAAGGCCAACATTTCATGCCAATAATGGTAAGCAGGTTGCCATGCCGAGATGGCTTTCATAGAAAATCCATAAGTACGACATTACATTACTGATATAACACGAAGTAGTATGCCGCAATACTTTATCATGTAAATGTGTGCTAATAAGGTAGGTGCGTGCACGCAACGGTCTTGACCGCCGCACGCACGCTTTTCACTTGAGTGTGGCAATTTGCATACCGATGCAAATGAGATCGCCAGAGCGTGCGGCTGGTCGCTCGTCATTGGCCAGTTTCCCGACCGTTGCGAAGGTCTGAATGTTGTGAAAATTGCACTCATGTTGTCAATATTTTGCTTGTTTATAGACATAAGATATGACCAATCATTACAAAATGTACACAGATGGCAACTTTGATGTATGTAGTCTCACAAAATATAAATCATTTTTAACATAGGCATCGTATTGTTGGTGAAATTCTAAGTTTAAAAATGCCTGTTCATTTCACTCTCTCAGCCCGAGTATACTCGGGACCAGTCCACAGCCTGGAAAACGTCAGCCCGAGTATACTCGGGACACGTCCTAAACGGGTTAAACATCGATATCTCCGGAGCCGATTGTTTTTATACGATGTGTTATATATCAATTTAAAGCAGAAAGATTAGGGATTTGTGTCATGCAATTCTCAAATAATCGACCTCGCCCGACTTTAGGATCATTTTGTTGTAGCGGGTCACATATTTTGAGCCTTATTTTGACAAATTTAGTGCATTCAAATGGCCAAATCTTGCAAGAAAAAGGTGTTTACCACATAAGAAATAAAGAAAAAAATTAAAGAGGGCGCTATAGCCGTATTAATAATTAATGAAAATTTCTTTAAAATAACCTTTGTTGTGGTTCTGACTGTACATAATTATTATGTATTGCTTTGAAGCAGATTAAAAGGCGCTGTCACAATTGTTACGGAGACGCTGCTATAAAATAGTATTATTTATTACCTCGGAAAATGTAAAAACAAAATGCACAGAAAAACTTATCTAATCATATTTCATATTTCATGTGAAGAAATCATATCGAGCCATGCTAGAGACTTTTCCCAATAATACGTCTTTGGGAAAGCACTAAAAATTATTCACCACTTGATTTTGTATGCTGTTTGCAGTGATGACCAGAATGGGTCAACACAAATCTTATTTTGTCTCACAGTACCAGTGATACGTTATGTAGAAACCCTTAACAACTCATTCTTTATTCATTGTTCTATCTATCATGTTTATTTCTGAGTCTTTGCCGATGCACCTGCAGTATACTGTGCTCCTGTGATCTTAGTGGGATTTATTGACCTGTTGTTCATTGTTCATTTTATGTTGGGCAAATCATGGTTCATAGGCACATAGAATGCTATGCTTCGTAGATGATTGTTTTTGTTTTCTTTCTCTTCTCTCTCTCTCTCTCTCATTCAATGTGACTTTAGTGTAACTTTTACATGACAAAAGCAAAACTTATATGAATACATCACTGTAACTTTAAGTATAAGCAATCGTGCTGTATGCAAACTAGAAATGTCCATTGCCGCGCGATGTGATCGTGTCCCACGGCACTATATAGCAGCAACTTTTGCTTCATCTTCGAGTTTGAACGAGGGACAAAGATCCCCTCCCCTTCTTCAAACATAAAGGTGAATATTGTGAAGACTAGGCGCAGATTCACAAGCCTTTTTTTTTCTAAGCAGATCTATCTTAAGTCACTATGTTCATTTATAATATTATTTATATTAATGAATTGTAGTGTAAAGGTACATTGTATTGCATTATCTTTCGTTGTTGGATGGAAATAAAGCGAAATTGGCGTGGCATTCACGTTTTCACCGGAAAATGATGAATAGTTGAAAGAAATAATTATCAAAATACGGCAGAATTGCTTTTTTGTTGTTGTTTTTAGATAAAGGGATATTCACTGTATCATAACCTTTGGATATTCCCTTTGCTGTCTTGAATAAAGACTAAGCGCACCACGTTTACAGCAGAAAATCTGTGGACATCATAACCTTTGGATATTCTCTTCGCTGCCTTGAATAAACAGAACACATGTGGACATGCAGAAGACAGGGCTCTTCTTTGTATAGCGATTAGTCTCGATTGAGAAGTATAGGAATATAAAAACGAGACCAGATTGGTTAAAAGTACATTTATTATGACTAAGCTACTCATTTGGAAATGCTATCATAGCTTGATAAGTATATCTATGCCCGACAAACAAAATGACACCAAAAAGGTTTTGCCACCTCAGGTGATACCAATATCTGGACTGGCCCATGAACTAATGATGCGATTCGTCTTCGGCTAAGAGCAGATACGTCTCACTCTGAGGGCCTGGCTGTATGGTATATTGTGAAATGTGTGTTTGGGATGGCATGATGTATGAAGAAGGTATGCATGTGTGTCCGTGGGTTTAGCGTAGATTTCTGTGTTTAGGGTGCCGTTGTGGAGTAGGAGGTATGTGTCAAGGAAGGTGATTTCAGTGTCGGATGATTGAAATGTGAATTTGTTTGATAGATACTTTATTTTCTGCAAATCAATATACATGTATACATAAATTACATAATCATGGACATGGGAAACATACAAAGTACATTTGAAACAGAGTTGTTTGACTTGCATAAACAACGATATAAAAGGAAATTAATGATATTATATTACAGTATGCATGTCTATGCAGCAGGGATTACAATAACAATATTACATTTAAGAAGCGATAATGCAGAGGGCCGCCATTGTAAGCATTGCTTGAAAAGATGGCCGGCCCGAGGAAAAGGTAGGGAAGTATTAAATTCATAACAATACAAATACTCATGGGGTGATTGTGGGGTGCGCTTCATTTAAAGGGGATGGCTAGTAACTGATCAGTAGGAATTAATGGGAATGCTGGGGATAATTGCTTCAATCCTTGTTGGATTCATTTAAGAGTACATTATATATCTATTGTGTGAAAATTATTTGCTTCAGAATGGTCTAATATTCAAATAACATGCAGTTTAATGTTTCCAAAGTTAGCACGCCTGTACAGTGACGGGGCGATCGTTAACGGCCCGTTAACGATCGCCCCGTCACTGTACCATTCTGAAGAAAATAATGCTCGCACAACAATAGATATATACTCTTAAATGAATCCCACAAGGATTGGAACAATCATCCCCCAGCATTCCCACTGATACCCACTGATCAGTTACTAGCCATCCCCTTTAAAGTGAGGCAGTGATCAAGAATTAAAAAAAAATGTTGGTACCTCCAATGAACTACTTTCACCAAAAACAAACTTTCAAATCACCAAATAAGCTCGTAAATTTTGATTGAAAAAGTGTTAATCTGCATGGTGAATATGTTAATGAAGAAGTCTTGGCGGAGAGTCAGACGTCACCGAGGCACAACTCTTCCCAGCCTTGTTCTGCTCGTTATCCGTACGCTCCCTAGTTACCCGGATGCATGAAGAAGTCGATGGCTACTAGTACTTGACATTGTTTTTACATGCTGTGCGTGTGTGTGTGTGTGTGTGTGTGTGTATGTGTGTATGCAACGGCGTAGCCAGGATTTCATCTTAGGGGGGCGGTCAGTCTGCGAGGGAGCGAAGCGACCGAACCCGAGCGAGCGGAGCGAGCGAAGGGGGGGGGGGGGGGGAGGGTGTGGGAGGGGGGTATCCCCCCTCCCACGGTAAGAACTTTTTGCATTTTGATGTTGTAAATGGTGCAATTTGTAACATGTTTTTGCGCGTGTTATCGACATTCCCACTTGTTTAAGGTAGCAGCATATTTTGATGTAGGTTATTATTGAACAATTTGCCTATAAAATGGTACATGTATAATTTGAATACACTTCTTGTATCAATTCTTTTCACTGAATATCATGAACGCGACTGAAACCAAGCGAGCGGAGCGAGCGAGGGGGGAGGGGAGGTTGTGGGAGGGGGTTGTCCCCCTCCCATGGTGAGAACTTTTTGCATTTTGACGTTGCAAATGATGCAATTTCATGCATGTTTTTGCGCGTTTTATCGACGTGAAACAGTCCCACTTGTTTACGGTAGCAGTATATTTTGATGTAGATTATTTTTGAACAATTTGCCCATAAAATGGTATAATTAATATACACTTCTTGTATTAATTCTTTTCACTGAATATCATGAACGCGACTGAACCCGAGCGAGCGGAGCGAGCGAAGGGGAGGGGAGGGTTTTGGAGGGGGGTGTCTCCCCTCCCACGTGAAAACTTTTTGCATTTTGATGTTGCAAATGGTGCAATTATATGCATGTTTTTGCGTGTTTTAACGAGTTGAAACAGTCCCACTTGTTTAAGGTTGCAATATATTTTGATGTAGATTATCATTGAACAATTTGCCTACAATATGATATAATTTAAATACTTTTCTTGTATTAATTCTTTTCACTAAATATCATGAACGAGACTGAACCCGAGCGAGCGGAGCGAGCGAGGGGGAGAGGAGGGTGCGGGAGGGGGGTGTCCCCCATCCCACGGTAAGAACTTTTTGCATTTTGATGTTGTAACTGGTGCAATTTGATGCATGTTTTTGCGCGTTTTATCGACGTGAAACAGTCCCACTTGTTTAAGGTAGCAGTATATTTTGATGTATATAGATTATTATTGAACAATTTGCCTATAAAATGGTATGATTTAAATACACTTCTTGTATGAATTCTTTTCACTGAATATCATGAACGAGACTGAACCCGAGCGAGCGGAGCGAGCGAAGGGGGAGGGGAGAGTGTTGGAGGGGGGAGGGGAGAGTGTTGGGGGGGGGGGGGGGTGGTGGAGGGGGGTGTCCCCCCTCCCACGGTGAGATTTGTTTTTAGCATTTTGATGTTGCAAATGATGCAATTTGATGCATATTTTTGCGTGCTTAAACAGTCCCACTTGTTTAAGGTTGCAGTATATTCTAGAGTAGATTATTATTGAACAATTTGCCTATAAAATGGTATCATTTAAATTATCTTCTTGTATTAATTCTTACACTGAATATCATAAACGCTGTCTGTTCAGCAATCAAACAGAAAAAGCATGCACACGAGGGTGTAGATAGGGGCATATCCCCTCTCACACGAAGGTGATTTTTGCGTTTTCAGACCTGAAATTGAGCGATCTGGGGAAATTGTTTGGTGCAATACTTTTTTATCGAAATGTTAAAATCACGGAATTTAGCTCTTATTCCGAATGTGCATCATCTGTGTGTATGTACAAAGTCTAGTGAGGTAGAGCTTAGGGGAAGGGGGATTCCCCCTCCCGCTCTCTGATCTTTTGCGTTTTTAGAATTGAACTAAAGCGATCTGGGGCACATTTTTTGTGAAAAATTCGGAAAATGTCATTCCCAAAAATGTACCAAGTCTATAGTGGGTAACAAGCAATGAATGGGTGGCAAGATACCTCTCCCATATTAAAGGGACCTCTTTTTTTCAGTTTTAAGCTTTTAGAACTGCAATTCAACAATCTGGCACACACTTTTGTTGGAGTATCTGGAAATTTGTCAATCAGAAGAGAAGTGTAGCAAGTCTGTGGAAGAAGATTCTGTATAATTTTCTGATTGTAGTTTAACGTTTTGGTGCGCACATTTTGTGTCATATTTGGAAAACTGTTTATGTTCAAAGTGT
Source organism: Diadema setosum (assembly GCF_964275005.1). Taxonomy (NCBI): domain Eukaryota; kingdom Metazoa; phylum Echinodermata; class Echinoidea; order Diadematoida; family Diadematidae; genus Diadema; species Diadema setosum. The sequence goes on from NC_092697.1 coordinate 17,508,596, forward strand.
AGCCACAGTCTACTTCTATATGCATGGGGGGGGGGGGCGAGCAGGGAGAAGGCGAGGGCGAGTGTTATCTCCATCCTTCCCTTACTGTGGAGCTTTTGAGATATCTCGTATACGCATATTTGATGGAATATTTGGGAAATCACAAAAAAAAAAAATGATTGGGGGGGGGGGGCGGAGACTGAGGGAGGAAAGGGTCGATTAAAAGGGGAAATTCCCCTTGTACATGAGGGAACTTTGGGTTTTCGGAATATAAGTGATAAGTCTTGTGCACTCAGAATTCGTAATTTTTGGTAAATCTAAAAAGTGTACTATGCTAGGGAAAGAGGCACAGGGGGGGGGGGGGGTTGGGAGGGCGATGCCCCCTCCCAAGCCCGAGAGATTTTGCATATTTTGAATTGAAATTCAACGATCTGGTGCAGACTTTGAGCGAAATATAAAAAAAAAAAAATCTTATTTGATGAAAGGTTGCAAAGGAGACCCGCTTCATGTGCATGCATACAGTATACACACATTTTTCTTTCCGCCTCCCAAATTCCCGGTCCAAATCTTCGGGGGGGGGGGGGGGAGGGGGCGACCGCCCCCATAGCCCCCCCCCCCCCCTTGGCTACGCCAGTGTGTGTATGTATTGTGTATTGTATATTTGCAAAATACACGTGTGGACGGTACTACTAGATCTACGGTAGATACTTTTCCAGTCTATCACAGCGCAGCTGCAGCCCTGTCGCCGCGCTTGCAGTTTAGCTAGCTGTTTATGTTCTGGTACGTACAGATTGTAGGTAGAAACGGTTCTACACTTGCGAGGCACTAACACGTTATTGGTTGGGGTGACCGCATTCAGCGTCGTCTGGTCGGGCTATCTTATATCATGCCGATGTGTCAAGCAGTAGTTTTGCTCGAATTGTGCAGAAAATTGCCCAGGAAAATCGTTTTTTCCGTCCCAGACCCACAAAAGTATTGTGAAAGGTGCGCTGTATGGCTGAGAAATCTCGGTACAACGAAGCCGAACATAAAAAACTTAGGGCCTACAAGAATTCTCGATATCGTGTTGTGACCTACCTGTGCGTGGACCATTTGAGAAGCAATGTTTTTACGTGGACAGGTAGGCTGTGGCCCTCGGTTATAAACTGAAAAAACTCCTGAAGCCAGATGCAATCCCGACCATATTTGCTCACATGAGTTATAAAACAGAAACACCTCGAGCATCGTCTTCGAAGAGAACCGAGGAAAGTGACTAACTATGTTTCATTTACGGTGGGGCTGCAGCCGGGGTTGGACTGCAGTACAGTGCCACTGCGAGCTAGATGCTGCCAGTGCCGACTGGACATGCACGGCAAAGTGGAGCGAAATCATGTCCCTGCGGCCTCCTGTGTTTACCCTGCCCGGCAGATGTCATATTTCTTTTTTCGAGGAAAGGCGATATCTGAGTACTTACAGAAATATCGAGATACAAACAATATTCTCTTTGAAGAATTCGACTCTGTAATGCACAGGTTATCCTCGGTTTGAATGCCAAACTCAGCTAGACGGAGTACTGTGTACATTAGTATGGTAAGAATTCGCGCGCGAGAGTGGTTTGTACGCAAAGTAGTACATGCAACACGGACGGAAGCTAGAAAAGGACAGTGCCTATTTGATGTCAAGTACATGGTATATTTGATTTTAATATATATATATATATAAATTTAAGTTTACAATATTGATTTTTCATGAATTATATATAACTAAGCTTGAAATATTTTGTTTAAAATAATAAATTCAAATTCACATTTTATGATAAAATTACAACTGATCATTTTGAACACTTAATTTGATTTTTAGAGGCACGGCTGTCAACTTGGTGAGTAGGGCATGAATGACGTAGCATCTTTCTGCAGGCTCTTACACGATCATTTTTCAAAAATCGCGTACGGAGACAGTTTTTCATTTCCACGCGTATAAACTGGTGAAAGGTTATATTTTTACTCTTCTTAATTATCAGTACAGTGAAAATCTCAGGACTGCCTCCCTTTAAGGACAGTTGGAAGTCGGCCGTAATCTGGCAGAACTGCGTATCTCCTTTAACACATTACGCCAGAAATCGGGTTTAAAGATTCAATGTTACACCTTTCTAAACTGAGATACGATGAGTTGCATTTTTCCTCTTTTCTTGGTCATAATTGGTCTAAAGAATTTATTTCCAGCAAAAAAATGACAATTTGACTTTTTTAAGTAGTAAAAATTACCAATTTAAAAAACTTACGCAGTTCTGCCAGATTAATCGTCGCCAAATTTTTGCGATCGTAATCTGGCAGAACTGCGTATCTCTGGTCACGTGCCCGGGTTGATGAGCCAGAACTGCCCAAGTTTTTGGCCATGCGGGGGAGTTCTTCAGGCAGAACTGCGTATCTCTAGGAGATACGCAGTTCTGCCTGATAAGCACGTGTTTCATCAGGCAGAACTACGTATCTCTTTTCGTCGTCAACCACGTGCTTATCAGCCAGAACTGCGTATCTCCTAGAGATACGCAGTTCTGGCTGATAAGCACGTGGTTTATCAACCAGAACTACGTATCTCGGTCTATTTTCTGCGGGTTGCCTATCGGATTTTACCATCCACCCCCTTACTATTCAGCGGATGCAGTGTCAAAACAATGAATATTTTAGATCGAGTACAATTTTTTTGAAATATTTGGATTGTATAAAGTCATCATTATTGATTCACATTTAATTTCATTTTATCAATTCATTTGTATGTGGAAAATAACTTGCTTTCCCCAAATGTTGTCAGTCTGTGTTCATGTTTCAGTATTATTTAGCGGCACAAGAAGTACTGCTACATCAAAAGCCTGGCAGCTGCTTGGGTTATTGTCGATCTCATGAAGCATTGCATTTGGATTAAGAATAATATTAGACTATGTTCTAGATGTCAAGCTATGTTGTTCATCAAGACTACAGGTACTAGTCCTACACTGTAGACCGTCTAGACCGTAGTCTATTCAGGCCTAACGATACACTAGACATCTAGAGACTAGTAGAGCGGTACGTAGGAATCTGTATACGATAGGCCTAATCTCATCATTATCCTACTCTATGCCCAAAGTAAGAGTATGCCTAGACCCTTTTGGCTGAAGGCCTAAACTCTATTTAAACTAAAGAATACTAGGAGCTAGGCCTGACTAAAAGTTTATTTACAGCTTTATTAGAAAAAAAATAGACCCTAGATCTCGTTTGTGTCGACTCCTACTGTAGGCCAATTTGTCACTACAGTACTAACGTTAGGGTAGTAGTGTTCTAACCGTTACTATCTACGCAGGCCTAAAACGTACGAGAGCTCTCGGACTCTTTCTACTCGATTGTCTAGGACTAGGTCTATGTAACATCCAGACGTCTATTTTGGGGCGTCATTATAACAGACTAGTACTAAGTAGTAGAACTAGATCAATGAAAATTAGTTTCTAGATTTTCTAGTCTAGACTAGATCTAGACTCTATATCCAGGTAGGGGCTAAATCTACAGCTAGACTGTCTATTGGGGATCTAGGCCTAGTACTAATGTTATAGTAGATCTAAGAACAACGTAAAGCCTAACCTGCCTATCTTATGACTAACGGATCACAGATCTAAATGTAACTACTAAGTTTCAGATCTATTTCTAGGGCTAAATGGTTATAATTTAGCGTTTAACCTGTAGATTATTACAGACTTGAAGAATGTCTAGCCGAATCAAATCTAGAAAAATAGAAAACTGAGTAAAGACAGAATAACCGGCGATTCAGCCTAAGTTAAATAACGGTAGGCCCCAGTACTTACCTAGTAGTCTAGTAGGCCCCTACTGCACAACTCTCCTGGGAGTAACGGTACGGTACCGGTATTAAAAAGTAAACTGTAAAAGTGTTAGTAGATGGTCAATTTCTGACGTCTGTAGGATTGGATCGAAAATGCCATCGTTATGGACGGTATCCTAGATATTCATTAAACTTCTCGAGATCAATCCCATAGATCCAAGCCCACTAACCGCTTATTACAATGAAAAACAAAATAAGAAGCTATGGTCAATGGATTACAGATATTGTTGTTCGCGTGACCTACGCTACCGCACAGTACATTGATTTCACGTACACTAACAATGGACAAGTGCTGCAGCAGTACTACGTACGCCTAAAGTTGACTGGAGCGTGATGTCAGACAAGATGCAAACTATAACGTATGTTAGATCTAGAAATGCTCTAGGCTTAAAACACACTAGATTGTAGCAAAACTTAATAGTAAGGCATACCGCATATCGACCTGTTTTGAAGCCTGTCAGTCTATGAAGGGAAAGAAAGTGGCAATTTCCCCCAAGAGTAACGAGGGTTATTGCTTTAGCGTGACTGTCGTCGTGTACAATACACGTAGCCGTACGACGTGTCTAGCTAGCTAGCTAGGCACTGCTAGCTTGAACGCGCAGCGCGTCAGCGCGTTCGTCACTACCAAGGTCGCGCACGCGCGTGTTAAGATATACCATGTCCGTGCGGGATGCAGGAACACCTTGGTCCAAGCGTTGTCGTAAGTCGACTTACGCAGTTCTGCCTGATTAACATCGGAAAATTCATTTCGTATCTCGACTTACGCAGTTCTGCCAGATTAATCGCCCTCTCTCCTCAGGAATTTTGCCAAAATTACTTTCTGAAAATAACTTTCTGTACCGAATCACAACTTATTTTTTGGCCCACGTGAAAGAGCATGAGAAAAAAGACACAAAACACTCAAAACCTGAAAATCGACCAAAATCGACTTAGGGAGTTCTGCCAGATTACGGCCGAACTTTGACAGTGTGCGTGGTGATCCTAGCCATATGAATTGGATGTCATCAATGAAGCGTTTTCAACTGCCTGACAAGATGATTGTGGTGTTGATTTTCGAGAAGATCAGTTTCTGCTCTAAGTCACCCATAAACAGATTTGCATAATCTATGAGGGAGCGCAGGGGGTTCCGGTGGCAGTTCCATGGGTTTGCTTGTATATTTTCCCTTGAAACTGAAAGTAGTTCAGATTAAGTACAAGCTCTAATAGGCGCAAGAGCTGGTCAGGTGGAGGATGTGGGCTGATGCGGTTGTCCATTGCGCGTTTTGTTGCTAGGATACCCTCATTGTGAGGGATGTTGGTGTACAAACTACATACGTCGGCTGATACTAGGATGCTAAGTGGTGAAAATGGGGCATACTTGGTGTTTATTTCCTGTACGTGTTGTAAGAAGTGTGTTGTGTCTTGAATGAAAGAGGACAATTTTTGAACAAGCGGTCGTAGGTGTAAATCGACGAGTCTGTAGATTTCTACCGTTGGACATGCGAATCCGGATACGATCGGTCTCCCAGGGTTCTCTTTGTGGCTTTGGGTAGGAAATAAAATGTTAGGACAGGTTGGGTGTGGTGGGGCAATACCCTCCTGACTTTGGGATCAATATCTAGTGGTTCAATGGCTTCCTTTACTTGTTCTAGATAGGTTTGTGTGGGGTCTTTGTCTAGTAGTGTGTAGGTGTTGGAATCTCATACCAGTAGTTGTCGTTCGCCTTCAGCGATGTAGTCAGCGATTGACATTATAACAATTGATGAGCCTTTGTCCGCTGATTTGATTACAATGTCCCTATTTTTGCATAGGCTTTGTAGTGCTTGTCTTTCTGGTTGGGAGAGATTGTCAGTGCGGTTATTTTATCTTTGTACCACGTTGTCGATGTCACACTTGACGTTTTCCAAAAAGACCTCTAAATGTGCATTGTGAACAGGTGGGTTCCACTAGCTGTCTTAGATTTAGGGTAAATTTCTTAGACAAATGTCGTTATGGAATACCGACGGCACATTTTTAAGAAAATATGCTTAGCCAGCAAGCCGAAATATGTCTTAGCTAAGACAGAGTTCTTAGCAAAATTCTTAGCAAAATGCTAAGACAAATTCTTAGCAAATTTTTATGGAATACGAACTTAAGCTAAGAATTTTATCTTCGCCAGAAAATTGCAAAATTGCTTATATTTTCTGACTTAAGCATGCTTATCTAGTTTATGGAATACCGGCCCAGATTATCTTTCGCCATTGAGAATCGGCTTTTGTGAAGGTGGGATTTACCGTAGCGAGTAGGTTTTTAGGAACAATGTCGTTTTGTTCATATTGAAGGAGGAAGGCGAGATGTAGCTCATGTTGTCCGATACTAGCCCATCCCCGTTTTTATTTTCTCATATACCACCAGCATGTCTCGGTTTCCCGCAACCGCTTGCCAATTTATTGCCGGCTTGCAACCAGGCCAAATGTGAACTGTGCGTCTCACATCGTACTTATTTATAGATTTTGTTTCTCCCTTCCTGTAACTTTGAATGCTGTCAAACACACTATTATACACATGTTTCTGGTTAAGAATGCCACTTATGTGCTCTGCTTTTTTTCGTACCTATGTTCCGTTTATTTATACATACACACCTCAAATTAATTACTATTATGATTTTTATTAATTGCCGTTATTGTTTATATGGTTGCCTGTCTTCACATGTGTGAGGAGATTTACAAGTGTGTATGTGCGTACATATTCGTATATATGTACATGTGTGTGCGCAGATGTTTAGTTATACGTGTTCCTATAAGTGCTTATATGTATGCTTGTTTGTGATTGTATATGTATGTTATATTATGTAAGATTGACGCATATGATTATAGTTCAGTTCAGTTTAGTTCAGTTCAGTTTTATTCACCATCAATTTAGGAGTATACAATAAAAAAAGATACACAAAGATACATAACTATATACAAAGTAAACAAAAACAAAGCAGAAAAACAATTAAACTTGATGATGGGGACCCCAGGAGAAGCAGTGCTTATAAATAGGGGCCCCAGTAATGCTTAAATATCACTACACATGTAAAACAATCAAGCAAAAGAATTAATACACATTTCAAGGTTGTACATTTGGTTTGGTGGGTATAGGAAAGGAAAAAAAAAAACAGCATGGATATATAAATACATATATATGCACACATACCATGGAAAACAACAGCGAAAATCCAGGAGAGATGAAAGAAGAGTAGAAAACAAGGTGAGTATGATTGGAAAGGTGCCGGGAGTATATAAGCGATAGACTGACTATAGACGTAGTGCTCGCAAGCAATGATGCACTCCTATTAGTGATGTTATTTTCTGCCGTCTCTGCCTCTATCATTGTCATTATTTTCACTATTGTCCCGTTCATCATTATTTTTTTTTGTATATAATATCCATGTTCTGTATTTTGTCCGATTTGTCCTCAGTCTTGATAAAGGGCAGGGCCCGAAAGCTCGAGAAGTAAAGTCAAATTATGAGGATTCAAAAGCTACGTCTACCGCCTCTTCTTTACTCTCGTTATATATAATTGTACAGCGTGTCCCAGAAAAAAACGAAACCGGGTTTCCATGCAACTCTTTGCTATTGAAAACATACATTTCCTTTATGAGATATACATCAATAGAAAGATAAACTTTTCTTCTTTCATTTGATGTACAACTCGATGTTCATCGTTCATGCATGACTGAGTTAGAACAATGAACAGTGGTACTACCAAACTTTCATTTGCACGCGCAAATGGTGACTTTCAGTGATTTTTTTTTTAGACTTTTAACGTTGCGTATTGGAAAAACAAAGTTCATAACCAAAATATTCATGTTTTCTTCTTTTATATGTAGACATTTTATATATAGACATTATCACACAGTTAAATCATTCCCTTTTCGGCTTTGTAATGACGTTATCCCAACATGAAATCAACGACTTTTCCACTTTGTTATGACGCTATCCCACCGTTACACCGACATTGTTCCAACCAAGTTCATACCATACTATAACATTATCCCCACGATATACCTGCCACTTTACAAATGTGTCATGGTGTTAGACCCACCTTAGACCAACGTTGTATCAACCACCCCACAATAACGTTATCTCAATGTTAGACCAACGTTGTACCAACCACTTTTCCACCATACTAAGGCAGTATCCCATTGTTATACCTACCACATTTCGAATGTTATATGGCGTTATCACCAACGTTATACCAACCACATTCTGACTATGTAATGACGTTATCCAAACCATAGATCAACGTTATACCAAACACTTTTCCACTCTGTTATCCCAATGTTAAACCACCGTTGTAGCAACCACTTTTCTACCATGCTAATAACACTATCCCAACGTTATACCGACCACTTTTCAAAAGTGTTTTGATGTTATCCCACCGATAGACCAACCTTATACCAACCATTTTCACCATATAATAACGCAATCTCAACTTCCAACCAACGTCATAAAAATTCCCCTCCGACCTTATTATGACGTTGTCCCAACGCTGGACCAACAGCTTACACTTCACTTTTCACCGTTGTGCCAACGATGTACCAACGTTGGTTCAACGTCATCCTTTTACTGTTGAGCCAACGTTGGTGCGATGGCCAGAAAACGTTTTTTAGGCCAACGTCATGTTTCTGACGTTAGGCCATCGTAGTCTTGTTTCTGGGCAGAAGCCGCCTGAATTAGAGTATCTTCCTATAATTCCTACAATCTACCCTATTCCTAAACTCCTAACATCCTATACCTATTCTATACCTATATCTATTCCTATTTCCTAGTTGAAAGAAAAGTATTTGGTTTTCTTTATGAACCCCTGCGTGATGATAATGTTTCAAGACATGGTTACTAACTGGATGACACTTTCTTTACATTTTCGTCAAAATTCCATCAAAACATCGGAATACTTTTTACAAACGCGAGTGGAAATTGTGCGTAAATCAGCAATAATTTGATGGCAATTTCTAACATAGTTTACAGTTTAATTCCAGCATCAATACTTTTAAATTTAACATTTTTTGATATATTCGCCAGATTTAAATTGCAAATTCTCTCATTAATATTCATGATCTTTGTACGTCGTTATTCGAACGTTGGGCCAACGTTGTCCCAAAAGCTTTTTCTCATAATTATGACTTGGCAATAAAAATCCCAATACAATGTATTGAAAAATGTCTTTATATCATGAACATACTGCAATGATATAAGCAGTAAACCCTTAAATAGCTTAACAGTTTTCTCTTTTCCCTTGTTATGATTAATTATCTTTTTTGTTAAAATGACAAAATGTGCATTTTTTTTTATAGTATTCGTGCCTTTTTATATTCTGTTCGGTGAACCATCATTCAATGATTGAAAGTCAAATTGTAAACATGTACGGCTTTAATTATTTTTTTCCTTTGGTGGAAGTAAGAATAAAACTGTTGAATCTAAAAAAAAAACAGCTTAATCTTGGCATCAATACATTTTCATTTAATGTCTTTGGTCTATCTTAATTAGTTTTCAATTTACAGACTCTCCCTTCCTAATGATGGATAATGATGGAAATGTCGTTTATCCCAACTTAATTTAGACCAAGCTATAGTGAACTTATACGGAGTATCGTTCCAGGAGTACACCAACCCCACTCCAGTAGACCATTTCTAGCTAGCTCAAATGTATGCTGCAATTCATCAACATTTTGGACAAGTACCCGGTTGTGAATTACATGTATGCTATAATCTCCCCAACATTGGCTAACGCTCACGCAACTCTTTGCCAAAGCAATGGCCAACCTCATGTTTCTGACGTGATACCATACGCGCATGTGGACTAATGTTGGACAAACGCAGCATTCAAAGTGGAAAATTGTTGATACAATGAGGGTCTGACATTTTACCAACGTTGGTCCAACACTAGGCTTTCACTGTTTGAAAAATGATGGCCAGACGGACAAAATATCGTTGGGCCAACCTCACGTTTCTGACATTGTGCAGACATACACGCATGACGTTGGACCAACGCTGGACGAACGTAGCATTCAAACTGGAAGAGTATATAGGTATATAGTTGATGTAATGTTAGTCTGACATTGTACCAGCATTGGACCAACGTCAGGCTTCCAATGTTGGGTCAACGTTGGTCCGATTGCCAAAATTACGTCGGAACGACGACATATTCCTACCATTGTGCCAACATACAAACAATCAAGTTGGATTAACATTGGACAAACGCAGTGTTCAAAGTGGAAATTTGGTTGATATTATGTTTTTGACATTGTGCCAACGTCAGATCAACGTCAGATTTTCACTGTTGGACCAGTGGTGGCCCGACGACCAAAATGACGTTGAGCCAACATCATATTCTGACGCTGTGCCAACATACACGCATAACGTTTTACCAACATTTGGCCAACGCAGCATTCAAAGTAGAAAATGGTTGATATAACGTTGGTCTGACATTGTACTAGCATTGGACCAACGTCAGGCTTTCACTAATTGGCCAATGTTGGCCCGATGGCCAAAATGACGTCGGAACGACGTAATATTTTGCACGTTATGCCAACATACACACTTTCAAATTGGATTAACATTAGACAAATGCAGTACTCAAATAACTGAAAATATGGTTGATATGATGTTGATTTGACATTGTACCAATGTCAATCCAACGTCAGACTTTCACTGTTGGACCAGTGGTGGCCCGACGAACTAAATTACGTTGAGTCAACGTCATATAATAAATGTTGGGTCAACATAAATGCATGACGTTTGACCAACAGTGGGCGAACGCAACATTCAAAGTGATAACATGGTTGTTATGATATCGATCTGATATTCAACCAGCGTCGGTCCAACGTCAGGCTTTCACTGTTGGGCCAATGTTGGCCCGATGGCCACAATGACGTCGGAGCGACGTCATATTTGTAACGTTGCGCCAACATACACACATTTAAGTTGAATTAACATTGGATAAACGCAGTATTCAAAGTAAAAATATGATTGATATTATGTTGATTTGACATTGTGCCAACGTCATTCCAACGTCAGACTTTAACTGTTGGACCAGTGGTAGCCCGACGACCAAAATGACGTTGAGCCAACGTCATTCTATGATGTGACAAAATACACGCATGACGTTTGACCAACATCATTTCGGCCATCGGGCCAACATTGGCCCATCAGTAAAAGCCTGACATTGGACTGACGATGGTTCAATGTCAGACCGACATTATACCAATCATGTAACCAATTTGAATGGTGAATTTGAAAAATGACGTGGGAGTGACGTCATATTTCTATCGTTGCGCCAACATACACACTTTCAAATTGGATTAACATTGGACAAATGCAGTATTCAAAGTGGAAATATGGTTGATATGATGTTGATTTGACATTGAGCCAACGTCATTCCAACGTCAGACTTTCACTGTTGGGCCAGTGGTAGCCCGACGACCAAAATGACGTTGAGCCAACGTCATTCTATGATGTGACAAAATACATGCATAACGCATAACGTTTGACCAACATCGGGCCAATGCAGCTTTCAAATTGGTAAAATGGTTGGTATAATGTCGGTATGACATTGAACCAATGTCAGGCTTTCACTGTTGGGCCAACGTTGGCCCGATGGCCAAAATGACGTCGGAACGACGTTATATTCCTACCATTGTGCCAACATACAAACAATCAAGTTTGATTATCATTGGACAAACGCAGTGTTCAAAGTGGAAATATGGTTGATATGATGTTGATTTGACATTGAGCTAACGTCATTCCAACGTCAGACTTTAACTGTTGGGCCAGTGGTAGCCCGACAACCGAAATTACGTTGAGCCAATGTCATATTTTGATGTTGTGACAACATACACGCATGACGTTTGACCAACATCCGGCCAATGCAGCATTCAAATTGGTAAAATGGTTGGTATGATGTCGGTCTGACATTGAACCAACGTCAGTCCAATGTCAGGCTTTCACTGTTGCGCCAATGTTGGCCCGATGGCCAAAATGACGTCGGAGCGACGTCAGCGTTGTGCCAAATACACACTTTCAAATTGGATTAACATTGGACAAATGCAGTATTCAAAGTGGAAATATGGTTGATATGATGTTGATTTGACATTGAGCTAACGTCATTCCAACGTCAGACTTTAACTGTTGGGCCAGTGGTAGCCCGACAACCGAAAATACGTTGAGCCAACGTCATATTTTGATGTTGTGACAACATACACGCATGACGTATGACCAACATCGGGCCAACGCAGCATTAAATTGGTAACATGGTTGGTATAATGTCGGTGTGACGTCGGTCCAACGTCAGGCTTTCATTGTTGGGTCAAAGTTGGCCCGGTGGCCAAAATGACGTCAGCGTGACGTCAAATGTCTTAATGCTGTGCCAATATACACTTGCAAGTTGGATTAACATTAGAAAACCATAGCATTCAAAGTGGAAATACGGTTGATATGATGTTGGTTTGACATTGTACCAATGTCAGTACAACGTCAGACTTTCATTGTTGGGCCGATATTGGCTGTCAGGATGAAACATGTATTTCCTTAGGTTTCCAAGCATGTATTGACAGATCACGATAGTTGTTGTTTTTTTATTACAGAGAACAGTGTAAGCTTAGATCAATGGAAGTATGATAGCCAAGATATGGTGGGTTTGAAAATTTGCGTAGTTGTTTGTTTATCGTATGCAAATCAGTAGACCATATGTAAACAGCTGACACGCGACCACATTCCGTGCGCCGTGGTCTGTATAGGACGTACTGTAGTGTCGTACATTCGGTATGGGAGGTTATGCATTGTATAGTCGAGAGATTGGTAAGGTAGACGTGCGGGGAATTAGATACAGCTGAGGAGAGAGGATAAGCAGGAAGCATGGACGACCACGATAGGCAAGTCAGCTCTCATCATGGACAATGACCGTGACAATCGTGCTAACGGTTTACCAGTGGAGGTCGGTGAGCTCTCATCGAAGACAATGATCGTGACGCTCGTCGTGCTGTGCTGAGGGTTTAGCAGTGGAGGTCGACGATCTGGATCCGGCTGGGGAAGGACGGACGATGTCGAGACGTTTTGTGGGGACATCAGTACAACTGTGTATAAGGAGCGTCCCGAGGCTACGTGTATTGGTATAGCCAATGCAGACGTCGACTACAGTATCTAAGTTGAGTGCTCACACTAACGATAATTTTTATGTGATTGCATAGACTTAATGCCAAGCTCCTTCACAAGGCATTACCCTGTTGTAGAATTTACACATGAGTAAATAAACAAAGTGGTGTCAAACGGTCAGTCAAACATTGATTTGTGTGCACGTGAATTCAATCGTGTTTACATCATGGGCCTATTAAAGTTTTAGTGTGGCTGTGTAGCTATAACGGTAGTTATTATTGCCATTAGTAGATGAACTAGCAGGTCTAAAAAAAAAAAAAAATATATAACCACAGAGTGACAAGGTGCAAGGTCACTATGTGACAATTTTGGAGGTCCCACCGAGACCTGCTAACGTTAGATCTATGTTAGGTGGTGTAAGACACAGCCATAGGCTGGTAAAGAAAATTAAAGGCTTCCTTATCATGTGGTTGATTTAAGGTGTTATGTAGTTGAGCATGGTATTGTATGCAGTGTATGCATGTATTAAGGTGTGTACTGGTTAAGAGTAGACCTGGTTGAGGTTGTGTCGAATTCGCAGTTAAAAGTCTGAGCGGAGTATTCAGTGAATTGTTGTGAATTGGGAGTGGATTTTTCTCCTGGTTGATGTTCTTTTGGTTGGCTGTTGTTGGATGATACGATGGCAACTCCAGAACAAATTAGAGACTTTGCCACCCTTGGTAGGGAACTTGGTTACTCCGGTGGAGAGTTGAATAGTTTCGTGAATGCTCGTTGTGATGAGGCTGCAGAGAAAATGCGGGCTGAGGAAAGAGCCAAGGTCCGGGAACATGAAATGAAAATGGCTGAAATGAGATCGACAAATTCCAGTAGTAGTACGCATGTGGATTTGAGTGGTTTGCACTTGAAAATAGGCAAGTTTGACGAGAATCGGGATAGGTTCGATGCCTATATCAACAAGTTTGAGTTGTTTGCTGACAGTCAGAAGATCCCTACTGAATTCAAGGCCTTATATCTGATTTCAAATCTGAGTGGCAAAGCCCTTGAAGTGGTGAACAGAATGGAGCCTGCTGATAGAGATGATTATGCAAGAGTCAAACAGGAGTTGATGGTGCATTTTCAGTTGACTGAAGAAGGGTATCGCAGGAAGTTTAGGACTGCACGGCCAGAGAAAGGAGAAAGGCCACATCATTTTGCGACGAGGCTCAGAGGGTATCTGGTGCAGTGGATTGAGTTGTCAGGGATCGATGAAGAGTATGATAAGTTGTTTGATCTAGTCCTACGGGAACAATTTTTGAATAATTGTTCAAAGGAAGTGGTGGCATTTTTGAAAGAAAGGGATTGTGATTCAATGGAGGTGGTCAGTAAGAATGCTGATGTGTATGTAAATGCACATGGTGTGCACACATTTGGACAGCAATCAAAGACATCTGATCAGAATCAGAAATGGGGAGGTTCAAAGCCCTCACAAGGTGGTGTGAAAAACACACCAGGCAGTCCGAAACCCCCACAGCGCCCATTTGAAGTGAGGGGAAGGAATCAGCCATCACAGGGTAAGAAAACCCAGTATGGGGCTGGGCGCGGAGATGGCCCGAGGGGTTGTTATCAGTGTGGGAGTCCTACACATTTGAAGAGGGATTGTCCCATGGTGCGTGTGAAATCAGCTCAAGCAATGGTTGGTACAGAGGTGCTAACTGAAGGATCAGAAATGACACGGTCAAACATGGATGCTAGCACGCCGTCAGCTGGCAGTCCAGGAAACTCAATAGGTAGTTTGAGGTCAAATGACGGGGGTGGCAAACAGCCACAGGCAACAGGGCAATCAGCTGCGTGCATGCCTGTTGGAAATCATGTGCCCGTTGACGGGTATCAGAAAGTTGAAAAGCTGGGAATGGCTTACGGACAAGTAAGTGCGATGATGAATCGTATGCCAGTTGTTTCAGGCAGGTTATATCCTGGTGAAGTTCCAATTTCAGTACTCCGTGACACAGGATGCAGTACATGTGTTGTTAAGTCCAGACTGGTTGAGAGACATCAGCTGACTGGGAAGTGTCAAACAGTGAGGTTGATTGATGGAACAGTCAAGCAATTTCCAGTCGCCAAGGTAGAGTTAGACTCTCCATATTTTTCAGGTGAGATTGAAGCATTGTGTATGCCGGATTGCTTGTGTGAAGTGATTGTTGGGAATGTCACTGGTGCACGTGAGCCCAATGATCCAGATTTGAAGTGGGTGCCCAGAGGGGGCAAAGCATTGAGTGACGATGCTGATCAGGAGGATGATGGTGGTAGATACGTCATTGGAGATGGTGAGCAAACTGTAGATACCAAGGTTGATGGCGTTGATAAGGAAGAGGTTGACAATCTTTCTGAGGTGAAAGAAGATGATCCACAGGTGATGGCAGTCGAAACCCGATCTCAGAAGGAAGACCAGGTGTTGGGCGAGACAGAGTGTTCAGTCAGGAATGATGACAGTGGAGTGCCAGCTGTCATGGCTGTGGAGACACGGGCCCAAAAAGCACGCAGTACAAAACCCAAGAAGGGGTTAGTTGTGGTCGATTCGGTCAAAGTCGCAGATCCGCCAGAGTTTCGTCAGAAACAGAAAGATGACCCCACTCTTCGAGCATCGTGGGATAAGGTTGGTGTGACTGATAATTCCAGGTATCTGTTCCGGGTAGATCAAGGTTGCCTATTGAGGCAGGAAAGAGATCCGCAAAACCCGACAGAGGGGATTGGCCCAAAACTTGTTGTGGTGCCAAAGGAATATCGTGCTGATATCATGCATTTGGCACATGAGTCATTGTTTGGTGGTCACTTAGGGATCAACAACACATTGTCAAAGGTAAAGACACAGTTCTTTTGGCCGGGCATGTATGAAGACATTGCCAATTTCTGCCGATCATGTGATGTATGTCAGAAGACCATCAGCAAAGGCAAAGTACCCAAGGTGGAGTTAGGTAGACTACCAACAATCGAGGTACCATTTCAGCGTATCGCCATCGATTTGATGGGGCCGTTCACTCCCTCTGAACGTGGTCACACCTACATATTGACAATTGTAGATTATGCCACGAGGTATACGGAAGCGATTCCGTTGAAGTCAATAACGACAGTCGATGTCGCAGAAGCACTGGTGACAGTGTACAGTCGAGTGGGTATACCGCAAGAGGTTATGTCTGACCTAGGACCCCAATTTGTCTCTGACTTGATGAAAGAAGTCTGCCGGTTATTGTCAATCAAGCAGTTGACGAGTTCCCGATACCATCCCATGTGCAACGGGCTAGTGGAACGGTATAATGCTGTGGTGAAATCGTCTTTGAAGCGGTTGTGCACAGAGGAGCCACGCCAATGGGATAGGTATCTTCCTGCCCTTTTGTTTGCTTTGCGAGAGGCACCAAGCTCAAGCCTGGGTTTTTCTCCATTTGAATTACTATACGGTCGGCATGTGAGAGGACCCATGGAGGTTTTGAGAGAGCTGTTGACAAACGATGCTGTCGAGCCAGAAAGAAAGAGTGAGTATGAGTATGTCATCGAGTTGAGAAAGAGACTTGTTGAGTCATGGCAGATGGCACAGGAAAATTTGAAGCAGTCGGCAAAGCGATACAAGACCTACTATGATCGAGGTGCGAAGAAACGGAAGTTGAAGATCGGAGACAAAGTCTTGGTGTTACTGCCGACGGAGCAAAACAAGCTCTTGGTTAAATGGAAAGGGCCATATGAGGTGGTCGGTGCCAAGTATGACTATGACTACGTAGTGGATGTAGATGGCGTGAAAAAGACATTCCACATAAACATGCTCAAGCGATACTTCAGCAGGGTAGCAGAGGAAGAAACTGCTGGAAGTTGTTTCGAGGTGTGCCATGATGGTGGTGTAGATGAGTTGTGGAGTGACGAAGGCATGGAAAACAACGATGATGTGTTCACTGAGATACCAGAAATGCCTTGTCCGATTCAGAGAGAGTTCGTTGAGGATGTACAGCTGGATGTTTCCCTAGACGAGGTGAAACAAGAGCAGATCAGACGATTACTGTGCGAGTATCAGGATGTGTTCACAGATGTACCAAAGAAGTCAAGTATTGCAGAGTGCAAGATACACTTGACCACAGACGAACCGGTGCGGTCACCACCATACCGCGTACCCCAAGCGTTGCAAGGTGAAATCCAGAAGGAGGTTGAGATGATGGTGAAATTGGGTGTTATTGAACCATCTGACTCTCCCTATGGTCATCCGATTGTGATGGTAAAGAAACCGGATGGAACCAACCGTTTCTGTATCGATTTTCGGCGCCTTAATAAGGTTACGGTTTTCGATCCTGAGCCGATGCCGGTGCAGCAAGACTTGTTTGCGTCACTTGCAAAGAGCAAGTATTTCAGTAAATTGGACTTATCAAAGGGATACTGGCAGCTCCCTTTGAGAGACTCAGACAAGGCCAAGACAGCATTTCTGACACCGATAGGACAATTCCAATTCAGATACATGCCATTTGGACTTGTCACAGCAGGGGCCCAATTCACGAAGATGATGAGAAAGCTGCTATTGGGTGTTCCCAATGTGGTGACCTATATTGACGATGTGTTGGTGCACACAAACTCGTGGGAGGAACATGTGACCACACTCTCAGCCGTGTTGAGTAGACTGCGGGAGGCCAACTTGGCAGCTCGACCAACCAAGTGTGCGCTGGGATTTCAGTCCATAGAGTTCCTTGGCCATGAGGTGAGTGAGGGGATCCTACAGACGAGCGAACGTCTCACAAAGAAGATTGCCGAGGCCCCAAGACCGGTGACCAAGAAGCAGGTCAGATCCTTCCTAGGCCTTACCGGCTATTACCGGGATTTTATACCCAACTATGCCGATGTGGCATTGCCCCTCACAAATCTCACGAAGAAGGGAAGTCCCGAGAAGGTGAAGTGGGGAGAAGGCGAAGAACAAGCATTCCTCGGAATGAAGAAGAGCTTGATCAAGCCACCCATTCTGCACCTACCCGATGAGACCAAGGTATTCAAGCTGAAGGTCGATGCCTCAGACACTGGCCTAGGTGCTGTTCTAATGCAAGAACGGAATGGCGAAGACTTCCCAGTGGCTTACGCAAGTCGGAAACTCCTTCCGAGGGAATGTCGTTATGCCACTATCGAGAAGGAGTGTCTTGCGATTGTTTGGGCCATTCGCAAGTTCGAGTTCTATCTGTGTGGCCGGTCTTTCGAAGTACACACAGATCACAAGCCGTTAACGTACATACAGGCGAAGAAAATGCACAACAAAAGAATCATGCGATGGTGCATGAGCCTACAGGAGCACAGGTTCAGGCTCGTCTCTGTAAAGGGCAAAGACAATGTGGCTGCAGATGCCATGAGCCGCCTAGTGTGAACCTACAACACAGAGTAGACGGTCAAATTCAAATGGAACATAGTAAAGCCAAGATAACCAATTCTGACAAAACATTTTTTTTTTATACAGTGTTTATTGCATATATCTGACGTCAGTACAGTATTATAAGATTTTTCTTCATGTTACAAAGATGCATTATCATGGAAGTCTACTTTAAATGTACAGGCAACATGGTTGGCTGTAGACAGGTGTTAATATGGACATATACATGAAAAAAAAATCAATAAGTTCAGTAACTCCTTTGTACATGTTTTGTTTGCTAAGAACAAAATGCGCAAAGCAAAGAATATGATAGTTGTTTTTATTTCTGTTATTTCTTTCAGCATTGCGACAAGACTACACCCGCACTACATCAACGTCGCTATTGATTAGGTGTAGGGCAATCGCGTTGTAGTGTATAATTATGTACATGTACAGATTGTAGTTTGAGTTGTTATCGCATATGTAATGTTTAATTACATAGCTTGGGTTATTATCCAACTATTACTGGATACTGCTATACAGGATCATATAGGTGATAATTCAGAGTTGAGGAGTGAGATAGGTTTCATGTCTCTTTTTAGACACCAGATCTTCAGACAGTCGAGAGGTTGCAAGGTTAGCATTGATACTCTGTAATTCTATGGGGCATCATTGACACACATACATGTATTATCCAAATCTCAAACTTATGTATGCATAGTCACGCAAAGCATGATGTGCAGTGTGAAAAAAAAAATTCATGCTGTTCGTAGAATTGTTTTATGATTATTATGTAAGTTTAATAAGTCTGTTTGAACTTGGAATGTGTCACTTTTTTATTACAAAAACAAAAAAAGGGAAATTGGTTTTGTTTGTTTTGGAAAGTTTTATTGTAGTTTTAATAATTTTGGCATTAACCAAAGAGAAGTTGTGATATTTGAGAGTTTCTGGTGGTTTATTAAACATCTACACAAGTGCATATTATGTGACTGATTCGAAACGATAGGCACAGTGATGATCAGTGTATGTTGCAAGTGTTTATCAATTACATCAGTTTTAGGTGAAACCGATTAGAATTATGTGCTACACATGCGAAGTACATAGCACATTTTATGCAAGCTTATTGTTTGCTTAGTAGTAGTGAAATGATTGTTTGTCATTTGGTAATGTTTCAGAAAGGAATTAGAACTGGTATGTACAAGGTGTAATTGCTTGATGCACCGGGTTGTATATAATTGTAGGATATATGATTGTTTTTTTTTTTTTGTTATAGTTTAACAAAGGTGATTTTCAGTTGCTAGGTTTTTCTTTGTATAGAACATAACTGTTATACTGTATATGCCAGTGTTTTACAAGGAAAATACATTTTTTTGTTGTTGTTGATATAATTAAGATTTCCCCTTGAATTATATCTTAAGGTGGGGGATATTGTCAGGATGAAACATGTATTTCCTTAGGTTTCCAAGCATGTATTGACAGATCACGATAGTTGTTGTTTTTTTATTACAGAGAACAGTGTAAGCTTAGATCAATGGAAGTATGATAGCCAAGATATGGTGGGTTTGAAAATTTGCGTAGTTGTTTGTTTATCGTATGCAAATCAGTAGACCATATGTAAACAGCTGACACGCGACCACATTCCGTGCGCCGTGGTCTGTACAGGACGTACTGTAGTGTCGTACATTCGGTATGGGAGGTTATGCATTGTATAGTCGAGAGATTGGTAAGGTAGACGTGCGGGGAATTAGATACAGCTGAGGAGAGAGGATAAGCAGGAAGCATGGACGACCACGATAGGCAAGTCAGCTCTCATCATGGACAATGACCGTGACAATCGTGCTAACGGTTTACCAGTGGAGGTCGGTGAGCTCTCATCGAAGACAATGATCGTGACGCTCGTCGTGCTGTGCTGAGGGTTTAGCAGTGGAGGTCGACGATCTGGATCCGGCTGGGGAAGGACGGACGATGTCGAGACGTTTTGTGGGGACATCAGTACAACTGTGTATAAGGAGCGTCCCGGGGCTACGTGTATTGGTATAGCCAATGCAGACGTCGACTACAGTATCTAAGTTGAGTGCTCACACTAACGATAATTTTTATGTGATTGCATAGACTTAATGCCAAGCTCCTTCACAAGGCATTACCCTGTTGTAGAATTTACACATGAGTAAATAAACAAAGTGGTGTCAAACGGTCAGTCAAACATTGATTTGTGTGCACGTGAATTCAATCGTGTTTACATCATGGGCCTATTAAAGTTTTAGTGTGGCTGTGTAGCTATAACGGTAGTTATTATTGCCATTAGTAGATGAACTAGCAGGTCTAAAAAAAAAAAAAATATATAACCACAGAGTGACAAGGTGCAAGGTCACTATGTGACAATTTTGGAGGTCCCACCGAGACCTGCTAACGTTAGATCTATGTTAGGTGGTGTAAGACACAGCCATAGGCTGGTAAAGAAAATTAAAGGCTTCCTTATCATGTGGTTGATTTAAGGTGTTATGTAGTTGAGCATGGTATTGTATGCAGTGTATGCATGTATTAAGGTGTGTACTGGTTAAGAGTAGACCTGGTTGAGGTTGTGTCGAATTCGCAGTTAAAAGTCTGAGCGGAGTATTCAGTGAATTGTTGTGAATTGGGAGTGGATTTTTCTCCTGGTTGATGTTCTTTTGGTTGGCTGTTGTTGGATGATACGATGGCAACTCCAGAACAAATTAGAGACTTTGCCACCCTTGGTAGGGAACTTGGTTACTCCGGTGGAGAGTTGAATAGTTTCGTGAATGCTCGTTGTGATGAGGCTGCAGAGAAAATGCGGGCTGAGGAAAGAGCCAAGGTCCGGGAACATGAAATGAAAATGGCTGAAATGAGATCGACAAATTCCAGTAGTAGTACGCATGTGGATTTGAGTGGTTTGCACTTGAAAATAGGCAAGTTTGACGAGAATCGGGATAGGTTCGATGCCTATATCAACAAGTTTGAGTTGTTTGCTGACAGTCAGAAGATCCCTACTGAATTCAAGGCCTTATATCTGATTTCAAATCTGAGTGGCAAAGCCCTTGAAGTGGTGAACAGAATGGAGCCTGCTGATAGAGATGATTATGCAAGAGTCAAACAGGAGTTGATGGTGCATTTTCAGTTGACTGAAGAAGGGTATCGCAGGAAGTTTAGGACTGCACGGCCAGAGAAAGGAGAAAGGCCACATCATTTTGCGACGAGGCTCAGAGGGTATCTGGTGCAGTGGATTGAGTTGTCAGGGATCGATGAAGAGTATGATAAGTTGTTTGATCTAGTCCTACGGGAACAATTTTTGAATAATTGTTCAAAGGAAGTGGTGGCATTTTTGAAAGAAAGGGATTGTGATTCAATGGAGGTGGTCAGTAAGAATGCTGATGTGTATGTAAATGCACATGGTGTGCACACATTTGGACAGCAATCAAAGACATCTGATCAGAATCAGAAATGGGGAGGTTCAAAGCCCTCACAAGGTGGTGTGAAAAACACACCAGGCAGTCCGAAACCCCCACAGCGCCCATTTGAAGTGAGGGGAAGGAATCAGCCATCACAGGGTAAGAAAACCCAGTATGGGGCTGGGCGCGGAGATGGCCCGAGGGGTTGTTATCAGTGTGGGAGTCCTACACATTTGAAGAGGGATTGTCCCATGGTGCGTGTGAAATCAGCTCAAGCAATGGTTGGTACAGAGGTGCTAACTGAAGGATCAGAAATGACACGGTCAAACATGGATGCTAGCACGCCGTCAGCTGGCAGTCCAGGAAACTCAATAGGTAGTTTGAGGTCAAATGACGGGGGTGGCAAACAGCCACAGGCAACAGGGCAATCAGCTGCGTGCATGCCTGTTGGAAATCATGTGCCCGTTGACGGGTATCAGAAAGTTGAAAAGCTGGGAATGGCTTACGGACAAGTAAGTGCGATGATGAATCGTATGCCAGTTGTTTCAGGCAGGTTATATCCTGGTGAAGTTCCAATTTCAGTACTCCGTGACACAGGATGCAGTACATGTGTTGTTAAGTCCAGACTGGTTGAGAGACATCAGCTGACTGGGAAGTGTCAAACAGTGAGGTTGATTGATGGAACAGTCAAGCAATTTCCAGTCGCCAAGGTAGAGTTAGACTCTCCATATTTTTCAGGTGAGATTGAAGCATTGTGTATGCCGGATTGCTTGTGTGAAGTGATTGTTGGGAATGTCACTGGTGCACGTGAGCCCAATGATCCAGATTTGAAGTGGGTGCCCAGAGGGGGCAAAGCATTGAGTGACGATGCTGATCAGGAGGATGATGGTGGTAGATACGTCATTGGAGATGGTGAGCAAACTGTAGATACCAAGGTTGATGGCGTTGATAAGGAAGAGGTTGACAATCTTTCTGAGGTGAAAGAAGATGATCCACAGGTGATGGCAGTCGAAACCCGATCTCAGAAGGAAGACCAGGTGTTGGGCGAGACAGAGTGTTCAGTCAGGAATGATGACAGTGGAGTGCCAGCTGTCATGGCTGTGGAGACACGGGCCCAAAAAGCACGCAGTACAAAACCCAAGAAGGGGTTAGTTGTGGTCGATTCGGTCAAAGTCGCAGATCCGCCAGAGTTTCGTCAGAAACAGAAAGATGACCCCACTCTTCGAGCATCGTGGGATAAGGTTGGTGTGACTGATAATTCCAGGTATCTGTTCCGGGTAGATCAAGGTTGCCTATTGAGGCAGGAAAGAGATCCGCAAAACCCGACAGAGGGGATTGGCCCAAAACTTGTTGTGGTGCCAAAGGAATATCGTGCTGATATCATGCATTTGGCACATGAGTCATTGTTTGGTGGTCACTTAGGGATCAACAACACATTGTCAAAGGTAAAGACACAGTTCTTTTGGCCGGGCATGTATGAAGACATTGCCAATTTCTGCCGATCATGTGATGTATGTCAGAAGACCATCAGCAAAGGCAAAGTACCCAAGGTGGAGTTAGGTAGACTACCAACAATCGAGGTACCATTTCAGCGTATCGCCATCGATTTGATGGGGCCGTTCACTCCCTCTGAACGTGGTCACACCTACATATTGACAATTGTAGATTATGCCACGAGGTATACGGAAGCGATTCCGTTGAAGTCAATAACGACAGTCGATGTCGCAGAAGCACTGGTGACAGTGTACAGTCGAGTGGGTATACCGCAAGAGGTTATGTCTGACCTAGGACCCCAATTTGTCTCTGACTTGATGAAAGAAGTCTGCCGGTTATTGTCAATCAAGCAGTTGACGAGTTCCCGATACCATCCCATGTGCAACGGGCTAGTGGAACGGTATAATGCTGTGGTGAAATCGTCTTTGAAGCGGTTGTGCACAGAGGAGCCACGCCAATGGGATAGGTATCTTCCTGCCCTTTTGTTTGCTTTGCGAGAGGCACCAAGCTCAAGCCTGGGTTTTTCTCCATTTGAATTACTATACGGTCGGCATGTGAGAGGACCCATGGAGGTTTTGAGAGAGCTGTTGACAAACGATGCTGTCGAGCCAGAAAGAAAGAGTGAGTATGAGTATGTCATCGAGTTGAGAAAGAGACTTGTTGAGTCATGGCAGATGGCACAGGAAAATTTGAAGCAGTCGGCAAAGCGATACAAGACCTACTATGATCGAGGTGCGAAGAAACGGAAGTTGAAGATCGGAGACAAAGTCTTGGTGTTACTGCCGACGGAGCAAAACAAGCTCTTGGTTAAATGGAAAGGGCCATATGAGGTGGTCGGTGCCAAGTATGACTATGACTACGTAGTGGATGTAGATGGCGTGAAAAAGACATTCCACATAAACATGCTCAAGCGATACTTCAGCAGGGTAGCAGAGGAAGAAACTGCTGGAAGTTGTTTCGAGGTGTGCCATGATGGTGGTGTAGATGAGTTGTGGAGTGACGAAGGCATGGAAAACAACGATGATGTGTTCACTGAGATACCAGAAATGCCTTGTCCGATTCAGAGAGAGTTCGTTGAGGATGTACAGCTGGATGTTTCCCTAGACGAGGTGAAACAAGAGCAGATCAGACGATTACTGTGCGAGTATCAGGATGTGTTCACAGATGTACCAAAGAAGTCAAGTATTGCAGAGTGCAAGATACACTTGACCACAGACGAACCGGTGCGGTCACCACCATACCGCGTACCCCAAGCGTTGCAAGGTGAAATCCAGAAGGAGGTTGAGATGATGGTGAAATTGGGTGTTATTGAACCATCTGACTCTCCCTATGGTCATCCGATTGTGATGGTAAAGAAACCGGATGGAACCAACCGTTTCTGTATCGATTTTCGGCGCCTTAATAAGGTTACGGTTTTCGATCCTGAGCCGATGCCGGTGCAGCAAGACTTGTTTGCGTCACTTGCAAAGAGCAAGTATTTCAGTAAATTGGACTTATCAAAGGGATACTGGCAGCTCCCTTTGAGAGACTCAGACAAGGCCAAGACAGCATTTCTGACACCGATAGGACAATTCCAATTCAGATACATGCCATTTGGACTTGTCACAGCAGGGGCCCAATTCACGAAGATGATGAGAAAGCTGCTATTGGGTGTTCCCAATGTGATGACCTATATTGACGATGTGTTGGTGCACACAAACTCGTGGGAGGAACATGTGACCACACTCTCAGCCGTGTTGAGTAGACTGCGGGAGGCCAACTTGGCAGCTCGACCAACCAAGTGTGCGCTGGGATTTCAGTCCATAGAGTTCCTTGGCCATGAGGTGAGTGAGGGGATCCTACAGACGAGCGAACGTCTCACAAAGAAGATTGCCGAGGCCCCAAGACCGGTGACCAAGAAGCAGGTCAGATCCTTCCTAGGCCTTACCGGCTATTACCGGGATTTTATACCCAACTATGCCGATGTGGCATTGCCCCTCACAAATCTCACGAAGAAGGGAAGTCCCGAGAAGGTGAAGTGGGGAGAAGGCGAAGAACAAGCATTCCTCGGAATGAAGAAGAGCTTGATCAAGCCACCCATTCTGCACCTACCCGATGAGACCAAGGTATTCAAGCTGAAGGTCGATGCCTCAGACACTGGCCTAGGTGCTGTTCTAATGCAAGAACGGAATGGCGAAGACTTCCCAGTGGCTTACGCAAGTCGGAAACTCCTTCCGAGGGAATGTCGTTATGCCACTATCGAGAAGGAGTGTCTTGCGATTGTTTGGGCCATTCGCAAGTTCGAGTTCTATCTGTGTGGCCGGTCTTTCGAAGTACACACAGATCACAAGCCGTTAACGTACATACAGGCGAAGAAAATGCACAACAAAAGAATCATGCGATGGTGCATGAGCCTACAGGAGCACAGGTTCAGGCTCGTCTCTGTAAAGGGCAAAGACAATGTGGCTGCAGATGCCATGAGCCGCCTAGTGTGAACCTACAACACAGAGTAGACGGTCAAATTCAAATGGAACATAGTAAAGCCAAGATAACCAATTCTGACAAAACATTTTTTTTTTTATACAGTGTTTATTGCATATATCTGACGTCAGTACAGTATTATAAGATTTTTCTTCATGTTACAAAGATGCATTATCATGGAAGTCTACTTTAAATGTACAGGCAACATGGTTGGCTGTAGACAGGTGTTAATATGGACATATACATGAAAAAAAAATCAATAAGTTCAGTAACTCCTTTGTACATGTTTTGTTTGCTAAGAACAAAATGCGCAAAGCAAAGAATATGATACTTGTTTTTATTTCTGTTATTTCTTTCAGCATTGCGACAAGACTACACCCGCACTACATCAACGTCGCTATTGATTAGGTGTAGGGCAATCGCGTTGTAGTGTATAATTATGTACATGTACAGATTGTAGTTTGAGTTGTTATCGCATATGTAATGTTTAATTACATAGCTTGGGTTATTATCCAACTATTACTGGATACTGCTATACAGGATCATATAGGTGATAATTCAGAGTTGAGGAGTGAGATAGGTTTCATGTCTCTTTTTAGACACCAGATCTTCAGACAGTCGAGAGGTTGCAAGGTTAGCATTGATACTCTGTAATTCTATGGGGCATCATTGACACACATACATGTATTATCCAAATCTCAAACTTATGTATGCATAGTCACGCAAAGCATGATGTGCAGTGTGAAAAAAAAATTCATGCTGTTCGTAGAATTGTTTTATGATTATTATGTAAGTTTAATAAGTCTGTTTGAACTTGGAATGTGTCACTTTTTTATTACAAAAACAAAAAAAGGGAAATTGGTTTTGTTTGTTTTGGAAAGTTTTATTGTAGTTTTAATAATTTTGGCATTAACCAAAGAGAAGTTGTGATATTTGAGAGTTTCTGGTGGTTTATTAAACATCTACACAAGTGCATATTATGTGACTGATTCGAAACGATAGGCACAGTGATGATCAGTGTATGTTGCAAGTGTTTATCAATTACATCAGTTTTAGGTGAAACCGATTAGAATTATGTGCTACACATGCGAAGTACATAGCACATTTTATGCAAGCTTATTGTTTGCTTAGTAGTAGTGAAATGATTGTTTGTCATTTGGTAATGTTTCAGAAAGGAATTAGAACTGGTATGTACAAGGTGTAATTGCTTGATGCACCGGGTTGTATATAATTGTAGGATATATGATTGTTTTTTTTTTTGTTATAGTTTAACAAAGGTGATTTTCAGTTGCTAGGTTTTTCTTTGTATAGAACATAACTGTTATACTGTATATGCCAGTGTTTTACAAGGAAAATACATTTTTTTGTTGTTGTTGATATAATTAAGATTTCCCCTTGAATTATATCTTAAGGTGGGGGATATTGTCAGGATGAAACATGTATTTCCTTAGGTTTCCAAGCATGTATTGACAGATCACGATAGTTGTTGTTTTTTTATTACAGAGAACAGTGTAAGCTTAGATCAATGGAAGTATGATAGCCAAGATATGGTGGGTTTGAAAATTTGCGTAGTTGTTTGTTTATCGTATGCAAATCAGTAGACCATATGTAAACAGCTGACACGCGACCACATTCCGTGCGCCGTGGTCTGTACAGGACGTACTGTAGTGTCGTACATTCGGTATGGGAGGTTATGCATTGTATAGTCGAGAGATTGGTAAGGTAGACGTGCGGGGAATTAGATACAGCTGAGGAGAGAGGATAAGCAGGAAGCATGGACGACCACGATAGGCAAGTCAGCTCTCATCATGGACAATGACCGTGACAATCGTGCTAACGGTTTACCAGTGGAGGTCGGTGAGCTCTCATCGAAGACAATGATCGTGACGCTCGTCGTGCTGTGCTGAGGGTTTAGCAGTGGAGGTCGACGATCTGGATCCGGCTGGGGAAGGACGGACGATGTCGAGACGTTTTGTGGGGACATCAGTACAACTGTGTATAAGGAGCGTCCCGGGGCTACGTGTATTGGTATAGCCAATGCAGACGTCGACTACAGTATCTAAGTTGAGTGCTCACACTAACGATAATTTTTATGTGATTGCATAGACTTAATGCCAAGCTCCTTCACAAGGCATTACCCTGTTGTAGAATTTACACATGAGTAAATAAACAAAGTGGTGTCAAACGGTCAGTCAAACATTGATTTGTGTGCACGTGAATTCAATCGTGTTTACATCATGGGCCTATTAAAGTTTTAGTGTGGCTGTGTAGCTATAACGGTAGTTATTATTGCCATTAGTAGATGAACTAGCAGGTCTAAAAAAAAAAAAATATATATAACCACAGAGTGACAAGGTGCAAGGTCACTATGTGACATTGGCCCAACGGTTCATTCAAGTTTGAAAAATGGTTGATATAACAATGGTCAGATTTTTCGTCGACTTCGAAACTGCAGTGCTGACGAATCAGGCGATGGACTTCAACAATTATTTAAACAACGAACTTTGTGGTGACACGGCCTTTGCAAATGACGACTGATTGACGACCGACTTGGATGACGACGCAACGAGGACTACGACGACCATGACCTGAGGGACGTACGAGGAGGACCCATGACTGGTGTTGACGCGGATGCAGCTCCAGGGGAAATTCTTCAAAAATGGACGCTTTGCTGAATAATGACTGACACATTTCGACAACGATAGGACTACCAGACGGATTCAGGACCAGACACTTACAGTGTAAATACTAATAACATTTTCGAGGATAATTGACTCTTAACTTGGAGGACTGATAGTTTGATTGCTTATTGTGATTATTTTCTTGTTTTTGGAATACTATACTATGCAATCATTTTGGGAATTGGAGACTTGGTTGAACCCTTTCACATTGGGTAAGTGGAACTTTGATTGTTATTACTATCCCATTGTGAGAGATATTTGAGAGTATGTTGATTTTGATTAGTGCTTACTGAGTTTGCATTATTTTATTTTGACTGGTTATTTGTATTTAATCCTCATGTGTTTCCTTATGAATTTTTCATACTCATATTTGTTTGACTGTTTTTACTGATCTTTGACTTTCATATTTGATTAGATAGGCTTTGTGTTACTCAATATTACACCATGACCAATCACAGTACCAATACCACCATGACCACCAGTAGGACCCTCCGACAGACCGACTTTTTACCGACTAAATTTTCTGGCGGCCGACTAGATTACAATGACTGTACTGCCCATATTTTGACCTTTGAAGACTATTTAGACGCCCATGACATTGACTCGGACAAAGCTGGCAACTTGACGACTATACTTAAGACTTTCAAGCGGACATTAGAGGGACAGGCCAGACTCTGGATAGACAAATTGACTTTCACTACTTATGACGACCTAAAGACGGCTTTCACTAGGCGATTTAGCCCCGCCAAATCGACTTTTGCTAGGGTTACTGACTTTAACACCATGACTATGACTGATGGAGAGAGTGTCAAAACTTTTCTCCAACGACTCAGACAGACTGCCTCCTACATAGACTATGGGGAGAAGCAAATAAAGTACCGTTTACTTGCTGCACTGACCCCCGACTGTCGCGCCGCCATTCTTATGGCATCGCCGACATCAACGACCACCCCTGACGAGATAGCCGCGAAAGCGCAGCTTTTCATAGATCTTAGGACTGACACTACCCCGACAAAAGAGGTGACATTCGCAACCAAAGACGATGTCGACCTCCTGAGTGAGGAAATTTCCTCCCTTAGATTTAAAACCGAACAGAAAGACTCCCGAGGACGAAGACGAAATCGACATTCCCAACACAATGACTCTGACCGCAGTACCAGCCGCAGCGCTAGTAGGACTCGACATAGGGATGACCACAGCAGACATGAACGTAGTTTAAGTAGGGACCGACATAATTCTGACTACAGACGTAGTTTAAGTAGAGACAGACGACATGATAGTAGAGACAGACATCCTGGACGGCGCTCTCCTTCTCGTGATCGTTATCGGTCACAAAGCCGGGGACGCGACCAACGGTCTCGACCTCGATTCGCTGGCAAGTGTGACTATTGTCACATTCCTGGCCATTTTTGGAGGGATTGTCGGCATAGGTTGAGAGACATTGAACGCGACAGACGACCCCAATATTACGGACCACCCCCACCCCACAGACAACAATACAATGACTATAACCGACATCATCATCGACAACAACAACAACAACAACAACATCATCTACAATACACAGGACAGTACTTCGACACACATCCCCAGGGTTTTCATTAAGCGAGGAAAATAGAAGCGCTCTCTATTCCACCTCCCAAAATGAACACCCCAGGCCTAGGGACGGACAAAATCTCAAATCGACATACTTAGGGACAGAGGACGTAGACCTGCAACTGACTAGTAATAACTTTGTTAAGGGACGAATTGACAGTGGTAAGCACATTTTCATTCTTTTTGACAGTGGTGCTACCAAGACATTGATTTCTGACCGCTATGTTAAATCAACTCCACACCTTTCCAACCTAAAGAGGCAGAGCGTGACTCCTACTCGATTTAAACTAGGGAACGGGCAGTTCCTTGAAGCGCAAACCGCGATTAAATTCAGAGTCACAATTCAAGGTTACAAATTCTAAATTTCTGCTTTAGTCGTTGAAAGCCTTGTTGGTGTTGATTTGATATTAGGCAATAACACACTTTCGGACGTAGACGGGACTTTGACTTTCAGGGACCATAGGTTCAAAATCAAACGGCGTAGGATACCATTTTCCCCTACATCAAAGGTGAAAATCGAACCATTTGGGTCCAGACTCATGACACTACAGGGACATACACCTGCCCACTTACGTAACTCTGACGTCATACTGACTTCCAATGACTACCTCAGTATGCACTGCCCATCAACAATGGTGGTAAAACTAACAAAAGGTGCGACTCAAATCATTGTGACTAATACTACTGACAGACCTCTACATTTCTCTAAGGGTAGGGCGATTCCCTTTCTCGACACTTCTAACCCCGTACGTGTGACTGAGCCCCTCCCAGTAGATAACATAACTATGACCTTGACTGACAACACACATGCACTTTACTCCACTCAGCTTGACACCGCAGACAGTAACCTTGACAACTAGACTAGACAAGCAAACCTTGACAAATACCCCCACCTTGATCCCAATGACCCCATTGCTAACATGACTGAAGACCAAATCATTAGGGCCCATATTGACTTAAAGGATAGTGTGCTCTCTCCCTCTGAAAAGAATGAGTTGATACAGATCCTTAAAGACAACAGACCCGCAGTCTCCATCTATGGTGAGCTATCTAGTTGCCCAAACTTTGAAGTAGACATACACTTGACCAATGACGAACCATTTTTCATTCGACCATACTTTGCTACTGAACCTGACAAACGACAAATCGAAAAAGAACTGACCAAACTCGTGAAACTTGGTATACTTGAGGTTGGACATCAGGCATACACCTCGCCTGCGTTACTCATTGCCAAGAAAGACAAGACTGAGAAACGAGTAGTGACCGACTTTCGTTACCTGAACTCTAGAATTAGACGTATCAACCATCCCTTTCCCCTACTGACTGAAACCCGTAAACGCATCGGACATGCTAAGACTAAAGTAATGAGTGTCATCGACCTCAAATCTGCCTTTCACTGCATTCCCTTCTCTAAACAAGCAGAACAGTATACCGGCATTGCCTCCTATCATGGAGGAAAGCACTATTACTATAAACGACTTGCCCAAGGACTTAACATTTCACCCGGACTATTCCAAGCAAAAATCGACAACATTCTAGGCACCATTCCCAACTCCCGCAATTTCTGCATTGCTCACCATGATGACATAATCCTATTTAGCCCTGACAAGACATCCCACAAACTCCACCTGACCAAAGTATTACAGGCCCTCTCTGACAATGGACTTAAAATCTCTCCTAAGAAATGTAAACTCTTCACCAATGACGTAGACTACATGGGACATAGGATAACTATTAACTCGGACGGTGAGGCTTGTTTTCGACCACTGAACAATAGATGCGCCTCTATACACAACATGACTCGACCCAAGACACCCAGACAAGTTAGACGGTTAATTGGTGCTGTCAATTATGTTGCAGGATTCTTCCCCAAAATACAGTCTATTTTGAAGCCACTACACCAGCTTACCCGAAAGAGTAAGAAATTCAAATGGACTGACGAACATGAACGCGCCTTTAACAAAATCAAAGACCTCATGACCAAACCCCCTATACTA
The DNA here is from genome assembly GCF_964275005.1 of Diadema setosum. NCBI lineage: Eukaryota > Metazoa > Echinodermata > Echinoidea > Diadematoida > Diadematidae > Diadema > Diadema setosum. The sequence goes on from NC_092697.1 coordinate 17,540,488, forward strand.
CACATGCCTACGAATACCGGACGATTCACACTTTACAGTGACACATCACGGACTGCGACTGGATCTTCCTTGACTCAACAACGGACATGAAAGAGTTATAGGCTATTACTCTAAAGTTCTCCCTGACGCTTGCCACAGGTATAGTGTAACAAAACTAGAATTGTTTGGCCTTTTGATAAACATAACTGCTTTCAAACACTTAATGCGTGGCTGTGAATTCAATGCATATGTTGATCACAGCTCAATTGTTCAGATATTAAAGTCCAAAGATGAACCATCCACCACCCGCCTTCAGAAAATAATCTTGAAATTATCAGAGTACTCCTTTAAGATTCCATACAAGAAGGGTACCGAACTTGTCCTAGCAGATTTTCTGTCTCGCATACCAAGCGACAAACATGCCGAAATAGATCATAGTGCCCATTTCATTTAGTTTAGTTGATAATCATGACCTAGATCATCTTAATCCTATACAACCTGCCGAGCGTCCAGTGACACGCGCCTTTGCTAAAAAGATGGGTATTTCTGTTCCCAATCTTTATCCTGACAGACCCAAAACTAACAACCACAACAATACTGATACTGACACCGCCCCACCCCCTGAACCAATCATCACACCTGCACCCAATAACAATACCCCACATTCGCATGAACCGGCCAATCAGAGATCAGCATTAGACACACCCCCTGACCTGCCCCCAACTACGACACACTTTGCCCCACATGACCATAACAGACCCAACACACAAAAACCAACACCTAAAGCTCCGAAGCAAACAGAACCTAGACTGGTGGACAAACAAAATGAGTCACCGTGTACAGAAACATACAGGGATGTGCCCCCAGACTTGTTTACAGCCCCTAACCCAAACAACATGACATGACAAAGTACTAGACTTGATAAAGAGAAAAATCATCCGTGACTACAACCTGCCCATTGACATACGAAGACTTAAGACAGAACAAGAGACATCTCCATTTTTCAAACCGATCTATGACTTTCTAGCCCATGACATATTACCTATTGACAAAAAGGCAGCGAAAACAATTCAGCTGAAAGCTGAGCAATACATCCTATGTGATGGTGAATTATTCCGCCTTTTCTTTGACAAGACTGACGACTTTAAACTACAACTTGCTGTACCAGAATCACTGACTGATGTTATCATTTCACAATACCATGACAACCTACTTAGCAACCACCAAAGAACAATGCGCACTTATGCGACGTAATTACTATATGCCACAGATGTTTGACAGGGTACAAAACTATGTCAAAGCTTGCCTGAGATGCCTACAGTTCCGTGGCAAACCAGACAAGTTACGCCCATTTCACACTCGTGTACCTGACTCCTATCGACCCTTTGACAGAATAAGCCTTGACTTTAAGACCATGCCTACCTCGGCAACTGGTTTTAGACATTTGATAGTCATTTGTGACGAGATAACCCGCTTTGTTATTTGTGCCCCACTTCGCACTCTCAATGCCGAAACAATTTGTGAGGCATTGATACAAAAGGTTATCTGCATTTTCGGACCCCCTTCCTGCCTTGTGACTGACGCAACAGCCGCTCTCACAGGCAAACTACTGACTACACTGTGTACCGCCCTGAACATTGATAGGAAAGTGATTAGTGTAGCAAACCACGGCAGCTTACAAGTTGAACGCCACATTCGAACACTCTCTGACTTCCTCAAGGTGAACTTGAACCAATTTGGAACAGATTGGGTTCGGTTTATTCCCACTACTTGCTATGCCTACAACTCATTCTCTTCCCCTCATCTAGGTGACCACTGCCCTTACCAACTTGTGTTTGGACGAGACCCCCCAACCATGACTAACTTGACCTTCAACCCAATGTCTGGTCTGACCCAGACTTATGATGAATATGTTTCCCATCTCAAACGGAAATTTGACCAGATCTCTCACACGATGCTTTCGCTCCAAAGGAGAACTCAAGACAAGCAGAATGTCGCCATTACAAATAAACTACGGCAAACTCCTATTTATTCAGTAGGCCAGCTAGTCTATTTGTACAAGCCAACTTCTTCCTCCCTCACTGCAAACTCGAGAAAGATTGCAGCTGCTTGGGTCGGACTTTTAGTTGTGCATGAAGTGCTCGATAGAACCCACTTCATTCTCTCCACTCTCAAAGGTGAAATTCTGCGAGATATCTTTAACTACAACAGGTTGAAACCCTGTCTCATGAAAGCATCGGATGAGAGGAAACCCATCACCCACCTCCAGCGACTGAAAGAGGCACTTGGAAAAACAGTGACCCCTGGAGACGGTGAAACCTCTGACAAACCATCAGTAAATTTTATTGATGAGCATGACCACACCCCTCCTAAATGCACTGCTGATCACATCATGTGCTTTCAGACGACAGACCCAATCCAAACATCTGACAACGTGACATCCATCACCCCTAACAACGGAATAGCCGCCCCAACCCCCCTACGACAAACTGACCTTGAACGACAATTTGACCTTCTAACAACTGCGCCTTCTGACAATGACATGACCCTACACCGAGGACGATTTAAGAACGGGCAATTACAAGTACTGACTTCATTCATTAGGACTCCGACTGACGGTAATAACCCCACAGAGGTTAGATTTTGGTGGAACATAGGACTGTATACAGACACAAGTAACTTGATAAGACAAATTCTGATTGATAGAATCATTCCTGTCACGGGAACACCAAAGAAATATATAAAACGATTATACACATAATTTTCTTGATAAGCTTTATAAGTCTAAAGCTGTATATGATATATTTCTTTGTCATTTCATGATTTGTTGTATTTGTTGCTGAAGTAATATACGTAACTTTCACATTACTAATCTCATTGCCAAAATAATGAGAATATAAGCTTTGGAATCCTTTTTCAAGGCTGTGTAATTGAATGTTATATTATTGTATCAAATTAATTGTCTTGACACTGATTGCAGAAATTTGAGTTTAAACTCATTTTTAATAAACAGACTTGAAAGTGTCTGTTCTTTCGCTTACTTCTATCGTTATCAATTTGGAGAAATTTACTTTCTTATCGAGTGAGGTTTGAGAGTCATATTCTTCTGTGTACATCCTTCACTGAAGTGATAATTCCTAATAGGCCGCACAGATAGCTCTCATACCTCGAGCGCACTCGTTACCTCTCCGCTGATACTCAATTAGATGCTTGGAAATTAGCTTCTGCGAAGTTGACTCAAATTCTTGATTATGATTTGATATATTAATTTTCGCTGATATTTCCTGATTTGCTCTTTTAATCATGAATTCCTATTCATGCATATTTTGTGCTGGTTTAATTTTCCTTGTTTAATAATTGAGCATATTGAAGATATAAATTATAGTCATTGCTCAGTTGTTATTGTTATGGTTGAAGAAATTGACCATTTTAGGATAATTATGTTGAAGAATATTGCATTAGTTTTGGATACTTTATTCACTGTATCTCATTGGAAATAGATCATCATTATGTCATTTAAATGTGTGAGAGTGAATGTGTCAAAGTGATAGTGGGACAGTAATGATTTGAGTTCCACTACCTACCATTCATTTGTTTTTATTTATAATATCTATCATTTTGTTTTCCAACATTCAGATTCTAGAAATTCCAGAAGCCTCTCTTTGTTCTGATTTGTTTGTAATATTTTAACCCCCCAGCCTTGTTTCCTAACAAAAGGGGATGTAATGTATATTTAGGATATTTTGGGGATAACTTCCTGTTCATTAACAACTCAACTTAAATTCCCTTGTTTTTGTAAACTCACCTCAGAATATAACACCAAGATTATTTACTATTGATTTCCTGTCGTTAATACCCTTGTTTGATGTTTACATCAAGGAGTCATTCAATCACCCTTGTAACAACCCTTCTTTGTCCCTGGTTTAATTACCCAAAGATTATATACACACACCTTGTGAACCACCAGACTCTGCCCCTTATCTTATAATACTTCCTCCCCCACAAAAGAATCCCCCTCTTTTAATTGGTCAAACATCACCCCTTAGGACAACCCCTTTGGTCACTCTTTTTAGTTATCCCTTTTTGAATGGTCTTACCAAAATTCTCACCCATCACCCATTGAACATTTCCAAGTTTGGTGTTCTTTCCAAGGCCCCAAGGGAGATCATGATTTCGACATCAGAGAGTCAACCTCTACTTGATATTGCTCTCTCTCCTGCATCTTCATACTTCTATATTTTACTCTGATGTACATACTCGTCATTTAACTTGTCATTGAACTTCATCATGATATTTCTGAACGATTGTGAATAAAAACTTTGCATTGATGAAATGTACCAAAACTGTACCTGAGCTCCTTCATTTCTGCTTCATAATAACATTCCAAATGTAACACCACCCGTTACATTACAATTGTTCCAAAGTTAGTCAACCGTCATGGCTTTGCCTCTTGGGCCAATATTGGCCTAACCCAAGGCTGTGCCTGCTAACTGTAGCTTTCTCTGCAGCCGTGCCAGTCATTGCCAATATTAGCCCAATGTGGGTAGCCGATCAAGATCCACCCTTCATCAGTGATAAAAGTAAGATGGTTACCCAATGTTGTGCCAATGTTCCAAATGTAGCTTACCGATTGCAATCGTGGCGATAATCGCCTACGTTGGCCCAATGTAGGCTGGCAAACCAATATCTACCATAGATTAGTTACAAAAGTAAGACAATGGGCCAATGTTGTTCCATCGTAAGCATACTGACTGCGATCATACCCACAAATCGCCAATGTTGGCCCAACGTAGGATAGCCAACCAGTATCTATTTTGCATCAATGACAAAAGTGAGACGGGTGGTCCAACTTTGTGCCGACGTTATCTTACCGGCTGTGCGAAAACAATAATTGCCAACGTTGGCCCAACGTAGGTTTACCAAATAATTTCCACCTTCCCTCGGGAACGAAAGTAGATCAATGGCCCAACCTTGTACGAACGTTAGCTTATATCCATCTTGCATCAGTGATAAGGTGAAACGGTGGCCCAACGTTGCGCCAACGTTAGTTTACAAACTGCAACCGTACCGACCATCGCCATCGTTGGCCCAACGTAGGATACCCAACTATATCCACTGACCGCAAGTGGCGACCATAAAGACATTGGCCCAACGTTGAGCCAACGTCATCTCACCGGCCGCAACTGCGGCGACCATTGCTGACGTTGGCCCAACGGAGAATTGTTATCTGGGTAGTTAGTCCTTCATCACTGACAGGGTTTTGAAGTTTTTTGAAGGGGGAGGTGAAGCAGAAAGAGAGGCTACATCACTTTATTCATCACTGAATTTGCGCTTCTAACATTTCAACTGTGGAAGTGCAGGATAGAAAGTCGTCTTTTTTTTTGGGGGGGGGGGAGGCTCGGAAGGTTTTTCTCAGTCCGTTACTCCCACCCCATCTTCCCAAACATTCCGCTGATGAACACCCTTTGCTCTGTAGTTAGCTGCATGATCAGGCAAGCCCATGATCATGTGCTAATTTACCACCCTATTCACAACCGAACCGTCTGTGAAAATCCCTTTTACCCCTCCCTTCATGTTTATGCAAATTCATTGAAGCATAAAGGCCATTGTTATCAGCCAAGTTGGGCATGTAGGGAAAGCTAACTGGCTCCTTATTTACTATCTATCTATCCGGGTAAAATGGGAGCATATTTTCAAAGTAAGTTTTCTCGGGCAGGCGTTGATTATTTTTTTTCGCATGGGATATCATATGAAATAAAAAAGAATGAATATTACGGCTACAGTTTTAATTTCTCCAAAAGATTGCTGAAAAAGTCTGAAAAACTCATTCAAAGTCGCCATTTGCTCGTGCAAATGAAAATTTAGTAGCACTACTATCTATTGTCTAACTCAGTCATGCACGAATTTTGAACAATGAGTTGTGTATCAAATGAAAGAAGAGAAGTTTATCTTTCAATCCATGTACATCTCATAAAGCAAATATGTGATTATGATCGCAAAAAAAAAAAAATGCAATGAAACTCGGTTTCGTTTCTTCTGGGACACGCTGTATATATCTATATTTGTTTCAACCGCTATCTTTTTTTCAGGTGAAATTCTTTAGAGAAACTTTGAAATGATACGGAAATCTTATTTCAAGGAGTGGTGGTTAAATGCCAGCAGGAACATGTTTTAACCTTCACTACAGATAACAATCAGCGCATACAAGAATACATTTTAGGTTCATTTGGTCCTATGCATGACGAAATATGACTAAAACTTATTCCCATATACTTATTCCACATGCATGAAATGAAAAGGAAGTCTGTGAGAGAACGATGCAGTGTATGTATTATGTTGTGTAAGTAAATTTCACATAGTTTTGTTAGTTTTTTTTTTGCATGTACATTACAATAGTATATGTATGTATGTGTGTATGTATTGTCGCCCATATATATATGTATATATATATATATATATATATGCTCCATGCTTCGTATCACTTACAGCTATAGTCGCTGTCTTTCGGGGGTTTTGTTCTGTTTTGATTTATTAGATTGTATTCTGTCTTAAAAATTGCTCTGTCTGTTGAAATAGATGACAGAGTCACGATATTGTGAAAATAATACATGTTATTGAAGTCAAGCATTAAGAAGTTACCAGTACTTTATTTTTGTTTCAATTCTTAACGCAGGGAAGGCCTGTCACGATGTACACGTACGCTCCACTGCATTAAAGAAAACGATACCACTTGGCATGGTTTTATTTTATTTATCTATTCATTTTATTCCGTTTTATTTCCACAGGGTAGTCCTTTCAGTTATAAAAAACAAAACAATACAAAATGCAGTACATACAAAGTTGTATACAAAAGTACAGTAAGTCAAAAAAGGGGAAAAACACCACACAGGGCTTACAGACTCAATACAAAAAAAAAAAAAAAAATGTATATGTATGAAATGCTGAATTACAAATAAAAGTATTCACGAAAAGGTCCGGAAAACACTTTCCACCATTTGCAACCCATACAATACATTGAAAGAGCCTATTATGATACCCGTCCGGCTGACACATAAACGAAGTGAATTGCCCATGCGACATCCCAAGATCTATAAAAGGTCTGTATCCCCCCCCCCCCCCCCCGTCTGAAGCGCCCTCCCCGTTAAAAGTGGACAGGCAGAAAACCCATGTGATAACCTATGATGCCCTAAACAACCTTTACTGTCTTTGTACATACCGCATAAAAAAAAAAAAAATATATATATATATATAAGATATATAATCGATTAAAAAATACAATGATACAAGTTACTAGGCAGCCATAATCTGACATACATGTACACGATACAAAAACACTACACTGGCGGCGCACCCCCTTGGCTGACAAGTCATATTTCGGTTACCAACATATAACAAATGACTACAGTGTATTTCACCAACTATGCATGAAAAAATGTGTAACATGTGTCTATCATAAGACATTACTGACAATAAACCAGTTCACAGTTAACTCATGGGCACATTAGCACAAATGACCCCTCCCACCTCTCAATCGATTAGGCACGATAGACGTTTTCACATCAGCCCGATAAAAATTCAAGCTCGAGATATTTTTCGCGATCGCAAATTAGCGCGCTATTTCATTTCCTATTCACATCAGCCCGAAGAGAATTAGCCCGAAATTTTGTCGAGCTAATTCGACAGCGGAGCATGCGCAAACAGTGTCGGGTACACCAGCAGAGCGCGGTCACACACGCTAGGCATGATGGGATGCATCGCGCTAATTTCTTGAGACGATTTTACATTAGGCGTTTTCACATCAGCCCGATAAAAATCCAAGCTCGATATATTTTTCGCGATCGCAAATTAGCGCGCTATTTCATTTCCAATTCACATCAGCCCGAACATTATCAGATAGCGCGCTAGTTTGCATTAATTATCCTGCTATTTCGGAAATTTCCCGAGTTGGACTCGAGAAATTTTCTCGATCAATTAGCGCTCTAATTTGTATTCAAATTATCAGATAGCGCGCTATTTTGTGATCGGGTTAATTTCCTAAGTCAGAAAATAGCGCGCTATTTAGAAACATCGGGCTGATGTGAAAACGCCTACTGGTAACAATAGTTAGGCACCCCACTCGCCCTCAAAGCAGCACGATGCACGAGCACGCCCGCAATTTATGGAATTCACGTTCACTTCAAAGAATTGATGAACCTACGCAGAGCAGGTGACAAGAATGGTCTGTTAATTGACACTTCGGCAGGTATTCATTTCATTGTTTTGTGTTGAGGGCATGGACAAACTTTTTCTACCAACATTGCCAAATACCAGGCTTGCTGTCAGGTGGATGTGCTAAGACAAGCACCTTTACAAAAGTGACATGAATAATCATTACATCGGGGATATTTCTCTGAGTGAATTAAAAAAACCAGCATGCCTGATTGTACAAATGACCTCCTCAGCCCACGCGCAAAATGGAACAGTAAACTTGCTTATGATACTTCAGCAGAAATATGATAAGTTATATAGTATAATGGTTAGCGGTTAGGGAGAGATTTCCCTGTATCCTGATACGCCCAGTGCTACATACACCACTGATTTCACTGTATTTGTTCTCTTATACGTAGCAATCATACTATATCATACAACACATCCTTCCTGGCGTAGACTAGTGTAGGATCAGGATGACTGATTGCCATATACTTGGTGTGGTGGGATAATACGGGGGTGTAGATTGCTCTTTCAATTCAAGGTGAAAAAGAAATGTCAGGCACAATTATAATAGGTAAATAACTGTTTGTTGTCGGTTTTTTTTTTCCCAAAAGAGAGATAGAGTGCTAGATCAGTAGTGAAGTCCCACTTAACTCACAGAGTTCTATTGAAAATTAATGCCCCTAAATCTCTTTCTTGTTGTATTCCTTTCCTGAAGACACAAAGACGGCCGCATGTTATGATGTTATATAAAGTACTAAACGGTGAAAATGAAAATAAATCGACCGTACATTATGTTAAATAAATGTGATGTATTGTCATTGTAAAATTAAGATCTTCCAACTATCTTTCAGGAAGAGGTGAAAATATATACAATGAAGGACTGTTGCTCAGTGACGAGGTGGAAAATCTTCATAACTTTCGCACTAATAATGTCTGTCATAATCATCGTCATTACGACTGCGACAACCCCCACCTATATGTCTGATGACATGTATGCAAAAATGCCTTTAACGACTTTGAGGCAGTCTTTTGGCAGAAGGTGAGTCATTTGCGATCAGCTATCTTTATTTGTCCATTTATACATGTATACGCCTGTGTTCATTATCATAACATTATATGATACATGTATATCATTATATAGTGTATATATCACTGATACCAAGGTCGAAGTCAACGGTGAAATGGCATTACATCAGGGTTGATTATGCATTTGGAGTATACCATATTGGCGAGATTAGCACATACAAGAACATTTTGTTGTAATAAATTGCTTGTACTTATACATATAACATTGATTTATAGCATACTCTTTAACATGGGATTCCCCGTGCAAGAATGAAAAAAAAAAAAGTATAGTTTACCGCTGGAATTAACTAATTAACTAAAACGAAACATTAATGTCATTTTATCATGATACCAATACAACCAATTATATATGTGTGTGTGTGTGTGTGTGTGTGTATTTGTTTGTGTGTGTAAACTCGTCGCTAGGCTATAGTTGATTATAGTGCTTAGTGAGTCATTTCAAAATGAGAAATTATATATTCTCACAAAAAAACTGACATTATAAAAGCTTCGGAAATCACCGTCTGCATTTTTTCTCAGATAAAGCTTTCTGAAGCGTGTTTATAATAAGGGAGTTCACGGTTAGCGCGTGCCTCATTTGACCCCTACGCCACAGACTCTCAAACAACATGGACTTGTGTTGTGATCAAGAATTCCGTGTTGAAGCATGGCATCTTGTATTAAATCAATGCTCACGAAATGCATGGAGAGATTTCGCTAATCAGTGTTGATGAATGAATTACTCACACTTGTACGTTCTAATTCAGTCTAAAACACATACATTGTAATGACATAATTCAGATTCCCAGTTGCCCAAGGATTCTATTCATTTTAAAGTCAGTGGCAAATACACAGACAGTCTCATTTGACCTTTGTTTTGCACATGCGCTAATCACAACCGTGAACTCCCTTATTGCTCCATCGTTTTTAAATGTCGAACTGGATTGGATATGACTTGATCCATGCCCTGGTTTATATATCAGTGTCACACATAATTCAAAATATTTCTCACCTATCATGTCTATTTCTGTGGTAACATTTTGTTTTGAGAGTAAAACAAAAAAAAAAATGTGATTACGAACCGAAGAGCTCGCACCTTTATAATTATGAAATAACAAACTATCAACTATGCAGATAACATTTGCTATTTCCCAAAAATAGTAGAGCAAAAGGCGCTTTGATTAATTGGTTTGTTTTTTATCGTCATCATGCATTGATTGCAAAAAAAAAATGCAATATACAAATGTATCCTTTTTTTCACAAAATGATACCATTTATAGGCATGATAGGAGGAAACTTGCTTACAAAGGGCATAATATTGTACTTGCTTGCACAGCACTTTCGTTTGGCTTGATGTAAGTAGCTTTCATCCTTATTTCAATTGTATTCTACTTTGTGTGTTCCTGTTTCCGATGCAACATATCAAGATTCCAAGTACACTTCAAATAATGCTGCGAGAAATGAACAACTTATACATCTTATCAACAGAATTTGCTTGACGGGAGTGACAGATGACGAAGTTAGCGACTATTTGCCTCAAATCGTTATGGTAAATGCCATGAAGGTCAACACAACGACAAAAGACTTGACAAAAACTCATCACTTGACGTGAGTTTGCCTCCTTGATTTTCATTCAGTATTACCGTGTGCAGTGAGTTTTATAATGTACATGAATGCACATTATTGTATCATCTCCATCATTGCCATCGTTTAAGTTCTATTTTTTACACTCGGAGGGGTTTTCTCAATAGCCCTCCTCCATGATATCCTGTCTATCGCGTCGATGTGGGTGATTTTAGACGCCCTTCTATCTTCTTTGATATTTTCTTCATAGATCTTGCGTTGTATTTGTTTCTCTCAGCAACTGGAAAATTTACTGTTCTCTGAAGCCAATATTTCTTTTCTCTCCTAGCCACATGTCCACACGAACTTAGTCTGCTCTTCCTCATCACCTAACTGCAGTTACACAACTGCACGCTACTCATTTTAACGTTAATGTTTAGTCCAGAATCACACTCTGCCAAGTGCAATTCGAGATTAAATTGTATCCCAGTCTGCTATTTTCTCAAGTGTCTTATGTGACTTGATGTTCTTGTGCTCTATTTTTAAACTTTCTCCTTCAGGACAAATGGCTCACTTACAAAGCGATTGTGGTCTTTTAACAGCGGCTTAGAAGAAGTGATTTACATGTATGGCCATGTTCTTCCAAAGGTCTGGCAAAGAAATGCTACAAACGTCCAGAAATTTAGGTATAAATCACCACTCTGAGACATGTATTCGCAATATGTGCATATGTATTGGATGTATCTGTATATATATATATATATATATATATATATATGAGGGTTTTAGTCCACACGCTCGAGTACATAAAAGATTAAAAGGAGTGTTTGTAATGCATAATCATGATCCAACAACTTGTTATGGTTAGGCCGCTGGGACAAAAATGCATTACAGTAAAAGAATTGTTTTGTAGGGGTTTTGCAGTTACTCAAAATGATAAAGTATTTGACTAATATTCACGAATAGTAAAACAAAACATGCCTATAATATCGATCCCAACCTGTGATATTTCTTTTGTATTTTTAGTGTGTAACTTGAAACATTGCATTATTTTGCAAATATCCTAACAGTAACACTGACCAACGTGGAATAAAACCAGCTATTTCGATATTGTTTAGTACGTTTTGTCATGCTCTGAATATTCCATTTGTTAGTGTTATTTGGAGAAGATACAAGAGGTGGGATCAAACCAGAGCAAATCAAATCAAACAATACCTTTAACGTGTGGCTCTCTAAGCACCAGAAAACTTTTGCAAGTGATTCCTGTCCGCATTGCCCCTTGTATGCCCTATGAAGACTAATTCCTTTGATAGTAGTAGTAGTAGTAGTAGTAGTAGTAGTAAGGTCTTATTTACCCAGGGTAGCCTCCTCAGTGTTGCCACTGCTCTACCGGAGGGCCCTGCTATTATTATTACCCTAGCGTTGCCAGGTACCCATTTATACACCTGGGTCGAGAGGGACACAGTGGGTAAAATCATCTTGTCCAAGGACGTAAGCACTGGGCGGGATTCGAACTCGGGTCCTCCGATCGGGAGTCGGGAGTCTTATCCACTATGCCACAGCGCCCCCGATAGAGTCTTGATAGAGCCTTGACTTAAAGTGAAAACATAGTGTTGGTAAGGGTTTGAGAACCTGTCTGGCACCATTTCATATTTGCTTGCAATATATCGAAAGAGTCTACAAAGAAACTTACCTGGCGATTTGCCGGGATTATGAGTCGTTTTGGAGTATTTTGAGATAAAAAATAAAAGTCGGTAAGCCGACTTTTATTCCAGAAGGATCCAGACTAACTCGGTCTCAGGGAAAACTCGACCCTATTTCAGACAATTTACACGCAGTTCGTGATCGCCATATTCTACTGTATATTAATTGAACAGACAGGAAAGTGCGTGCTAATCCTGTACAAAACAAATGGACAGCGCGCGGTCCTCAAGCGTATTACGCACATCACCTGAGTTGCTGAGACGCGCTGTCTTTGAAGTTGTTGTTGTTGTTGTTGTTTATCAAGCGTCTTTGATTGTGTAAGGTGCTTGATAGGCGCACACTAATTTTGCATGCGCGCCAAAGAGATTTTTTTGATGCGCGCGTTGTGTCAACTCGGACCATTACTGCGAGTACTATACAGTCAGACCGCAACGCTGCTGTTAATGAGCTCAAATAAAAAATTTATCGTACGCGCAGGTTTTTGCGCATGTCCTTCTCAGCACCCGAGATTTTGCGAGATAATTCAGAGACAAAGTGCATGGTCTACGAGATTCACTTATTGACGACACGAATATGTACTATCCGTGACTAATTGACATGGTTTGTGAATATTTGAAATAAATCACACCTTTTAATGCTTACATTATATAAAATGAGCTTTTGATACCATTATTCATATTTCTGCATTATATCAATATTTTCCAAACGACCCTGAGACAAACTAGAACAAGGCTTTCTATTTATTGCCAACCCGACCCGTTCATAGGTTGAATCACCACATGAATGATAGTCAACGTTTTAGATATACATTGTAGTTGTTATAATAGCACAGTAAGAACTGAATTGGTCCCTCGCTTAGAAAACAATAAAAATTGAAAGTCTCGTGGAGTAAAAATCATAGTGTGGCAATTTGAGATACATGAATGATCATGCGCTCCCAGGGTATCATTAGATGAATTACTCAGCGATGTATACAGTGGATAATTAAGGAATAATATATTCTAATACCAAATAGAGAGCCCCAAAGAACTCATGTGCGCAAACTTTGTGCTCGATCTTTTATTATTGATTTGTATGCTATTTATTAATGCACGCTACTCTATCTAGTTGTGCAAACAAAGTTCAAGCCAAAGTTGAGCTGTCGACAGAGTGGAGTGTTGCTCTTGTTGTTTACGTGGAGATCTTAGCTGCAGTTGCCTGAACCTGAGCGCGTATACATACATTGTGCGCGCACACACACACACACACACCATAGGGTCCTACACTGTCATTTACACACAGTGTATTACTGTTATGTAGAGTACACGTTTACTGTCATTCCGCGAGGTTCGTTCAACTCTCCACTCAGAGGGAATTAACCAATCAGAAACGCGTATTCGCGGCAAACTGAAATTTCGTCAAAAATTAACTGTACAACTCAATGATTTATTTGCCAACCTGACCCGTTCATAGGATCAGTCCACATAAAGTCATTATGTTTTCATAGAATGAATTTCCTCTTTCATTTTATACCTCTTCCATTTTGGTCCACCTTAATTACGTCTAGTGTATCCCTTAAGAAAAATGAAAAATATGCAAATTTTGTGTTTTATAATTTCCTTGTTCAGTATATTTCAGTTGTCATAGTGGTCGAATTTCATCAAAGTACAACTCTTCAGCTTTTTATCGATGTATAAATCACGAAGATTGATAATGTCGTTTAGATTTGCAGACACTCTAAAAATGTGGTCTCCCAGCTCATTACGTATTCATGTCCGCGAGGTCCATGCATACGCGTACGATAAATGCGAAGGCTTTTCAGGACGTTGCGGTCTGACTGTATAGTAGCCAGAACGCGAAGCGCTATACAGGCCGCTCCCATAGTACAACACTGTACAATCCAGAGGGACAACCAAGACAACTCAGCCCGCCGTCAAAGCGAGGCTGAGTTGTCCCAGAGTCCGAGTTTAGCCTGACCCCGTTCGGGTAAGTTCTGAGACTGAACTTTTTTTGTTAATATTTCGCATTTTCGTCGTTAACCGATTGAATATCTTGTTATTACAGCGTTATTCCGCACATTCCTTAGGCATACTTTCACATTTGGGAGCGAAATTTGACAACTTTTGCAGGCGTGCCAGAACTATGTTTTGGCTTTAATGCAAGGGAGAAAGCCATGCCCTAACATTATTTTTTTTTTTTCACGCATTTGTGAAAACCCGTTGTAGTCCAGGCGCAGGGACCCAGAAAAAATGACTTCGTTCAACCCACCCCGCAGAAAAGGTTTGACTGCATAAGGTGGTCGGTTGGACTCTCTGGAACACCCCTAGGTAGTACGTGATTAGAAATTGTGGTATCAATAAAATTTTAGAGGCCATTTTAGTTGCGACAAGACCTTATTCGAAAAAGAGTCTGCGCACGCCAAGACTACTACACGCACCACTAGCACTGCTACAGGCGCCAGTGCCAGTGGTGCGTGTAGTAGTCTTAGCGCACGCAGACTTTTTCCTCGGCAAACAAGGGTTTTTGCCAGCAAACTCACTAGCTGAGGTCAGTGTAGTTTAGTTTCTAGCCGTTTTTATTTCGTGTATATTTTTTCCGAGTTGCAGCAAGCCGAGTGAGGTTGCATACCCACTGATTGTGACCCCAAACCGTTCGGGCGTCGCAGTCACTTGGTATGCGCCTTCGCTCGGCTTAGCACAATAAAGTGGGCTTCTACACATGCGCAAGCTGCAACTCGGAGAGATGAAAACGAAATAAAAACGACTAGAAACTAGACTGGGGTCGGTTACGGCTGGCACTGAAAATTACAACATAATCACAGTTTTTTGCAGTTATTTCATGAATAATTCCTCAAAACACCGTAAAACCATATATATATATGTTGCTAGAGATGTCAGCAGAACAATGGGATACATTGTAAGTTAAAATATTGTGCATGGTTACGATGGTAACCAGATGTATACAGGTGATTGATAATCCAAAAAATGCCTCCAACTGCTGCAAACTTTGGTATTTTTTGTTCAGTTTTTTTTTTTTTTATAGATAGGTGAATTAAAAACAAACATTTCTATTGATTATTGTTCAAAAAAGTTTTTTCCTGTTGCCATGGCAACCAGTAATATCCAATCAGGATTCAGCTGTCAATACTTAAGAACTAATGCCCATATTTTCAAAAAGCTCAATAAGCATGTCATTCTGCATAATTGTACCATTTACCGTACTTTTAACACATATTTGACTTCAAATTACAGGCAAATGTTGTTTCCAGCAATGTATGGACACAAAATTCCCTTCAAAATCTATGTTAATACAGAGAGCAAAGCCGACGATATTCTGATATTAGCTTTTTAGAGTATATATTTACAGAGAAATGGTTATTCGAAACAACCTTGGCAAAGAGCAGAAGAAAGCAATATTGATTTTTCTTGTTCTTAAAGGAAATTTATTCAAGAATGCAGATAAATTCCTTTCTAAAGAAGGAATATACACGTATACTGCATGATCCATCAATGGAATTAAAAGCGTACTTTTCGTTGGTAAGCTATATATATAATATGGACAACTTGTGGTGATATTTCATAATCAAGTTCGAATTACCAATTCTTTGTTAAATATGAATTCAATTTTTCATTTCTTGTTAAGCCTGTTACTAGAGCTCACAGTGTGATGGATTGACTTTCAGTACTTCGTTATACATACATATATATATATATATATATATATATATACAAGTATTTTAGCTTTATTTTCAACAAGTTTATTTGTGGATCGAGGTATTTGTGAATCAGGGTATTTTAAGGACGTCTCAGGGTCAGACAATTCAGACAATCAGACAACTTTCTGTCTCAAATATACCATCAGCATTTATGTTTGTACCACGCCAGCGTGCGATAAAAGTGAAAAAAGCAAAGCCGACGATATTCTGATATTCGTGCTTTTTAGAGTATATATTTAAAGAGAAATGGTTATTCGAAACAACCTTGGAAAAGAGCAGAAGAAAGCAATTGATTGTTCTTGTTCTTAATCAGGGTATTTTAAGGACGTCTCAGGGTCAGACAATTCAGACAATCAGACAACTTTCTGTCTCAACCATCAGCATTTGTGTTTGTACCACACCAGCGTGCGATAAAAGTGAAAAAAAAATATCTCGAGTGTAAATACTTTTTCGTGCTTTTCGTGGACTGTAAGTGCACGAAATTTGAATCATTCTGTTTGTTATAGGCTATATCTAAAGTGTAGATACATTTTTTGTGCTTTTCGTGGACTGTAAGTGCACGAAATTTGATTCATTCTGTCGATATAGGGTATCATTATTTGGACAACTTATGGTGATATTTCATAACCAAGTTCGAATCGTCAGTTCTTTGTTAGATATGAATTTCTTGTTATGCCTGTTACTAGAGCTCACAGTGTGACTGACTTTCAGTACTTTCTTATACATTACGGTACAAGTTTTGTAACTTTTTTGTTCAACAATTTTATTTGTGGATCAGGGTATTTTAAGGACATTTCGGGCTCAGATAACTTTCTATTTTGCACAGTCATTTATAAGTTTGCCACAACAAAGTAGGATAAAGTGAAAAAAAATATCTGGAATCCAGACACGTTTGTTTATTTTGCCTTACGTGCTCATGATCACCCATTGTAGGTCGGGTCTTAACCCTATAAAGCCCAAGCTATTTTGACCCCTTCCAGGCCCAAGGGGGGGGGGGGGGGCGGCACATTGTGCCCCCTTCATAACTTCTTTATTATATGATGTATGACCGTCATATTTGGCACATGGGTAGAGCAACTCATGCTCTACATGACCCAACATTTCTCAAGGTTACCCACTGAGGGCACTATTTCCCAAAATATAAAAAATACATAGAAAATATGCTAAAATCATGTTTTTTCTTTCTATTTCTTTATCCCCAGTAAATATGTTGTTATTTTATATTAATCATTTTCATATTTACTACAAAGGAAGAGCAATTCAACGTTCACTATTTGTTATGGTTGAAATTTCTCAAGGTCAACATGTGGGGCGTAATTCATTACAATATTAAGAAATATATGAAACCTATTACGTATTGCTTGGAATGGGTGCATAAATATATTTGTATCACATTTCATATTTCCAAAATACTGAAATTTTAAGTTTACAGATTGATATTATGATAAACAAATGATATTCCAGGCAAAGCTTATGTGAAGATAACACAAAATAAAAAGGTAATCTTTGAAAAATGCTGTATTTTCGATTATTTCTATTATATCTATTGTTTGACGCCTATGTTATATAGAAAATAAAGGAAATAATAAGACGACCATTTCAGGGTAATTCTCAACCATAATTACTTCACATTTCTTTCCTTTAGCAAACTATAGCCAAGAAAACCCCAATTTCATCCATAATTATATTGTTAACTGAAATTGAAACAGAAAATCATACAAAATCTGACTAACATGGTTGTCAGTTCACGGTTGCCATAGCAAACAGGAATATCGGACATACCTAAATTATATATCAAAATGTTTGTAATAAGATTTTAGGAAAAGCCACCAAATTTGGTTGAAATCGGGTAAAGGGTTTAGGAGCGGCAAATGAAGATATGGTAGGGGGCACAATGTGCCCCCCCCCCCCTTGGGCTTTATAGGGTTAAACTACCCACCTCAACACTACAAAGTTAACCTGGATAAAACGGATAGGACCCCTAAGATTTTCCCTCATTCTCTCCTTAATAGCATTAATTCATTACTGCACGTTTTAATACAAATTTACATGTTATGACTTTTCATTTTATTTTTTATTTTTAACCCTAGCTTAACAACGTAAAAGTACGCTTTTAATTCCATTGATGGATAATGCAGTGTACATGTATATTCCTTCTTTGTGTTGGCTCAGTGAGTAGAGCGGCTGCCCTCACAGTCGGGAGGTCGTGGGTTCAAACCCCGGCTGCGTCATATCAAAAGACGTTAAAAGATGGGAGTTGCTGCTACCTTGTTTGCCGTTCAACAGTTGAAAAGGTTAGAGCAACGTCGATCTGGCGCTGCTCAGTGGCTGCCGGGCCCAAGATCAATTGGGCAAAAAGAATTTTCATTCTTGGACAATAAAATTTGGAGTTTATATCCAAAGCAATTATTATTAGTAGTATTATTATTATAGAAAGGAATTTATCTGCATTCTTGAATAAATTTCCTTTAAGAACAAGAAAAATCAATATTGCTTTCTTCTGCTCTTTGCCAAGGTTGTTTCGAATAACCATTTCTCTGTAAATATATACTCTAAAAAGCTAATATCAGAATATCGTCGGCTTTGCTCTCTGTATTAACATAGATTTTGAAGGGAATTTTGTGTCCATACATTGCTGGAAACAACATTTGCCTGTAATTTGAAGTCAAATATGTGTTAAAAGTACGGTAAATGGTACAATTATGCAGAATGACATGCTTATTGAGCTTTTTGAAAATATGGGCATTAGTTCTTAAGTATTGGCAGCTGAATCCTGATTTGATATTACTGGTTGCCATGGCAACAGGAAAAAACTTTTTTGAACAATAATCAATAGAAATGTTTGTTTTTAATTCACCTATCTATAAAAAAAAAAAAAAAAACTGAACAAAAAATACCAAAGTTTGCAGCAGTTGGAGGCATTTTTTGGATTATCAATCACCTGTATACATCTGGTTACCATGGTAACCATGCACAATATTTTAACTTACAATGTATCCCATTGTTCTGCTGACATCTCTAGCAACATATATATATATGGTTTTACGGTGTTTTGAGGAATTATTCATGAAATAACTGCAAAAAACTGTGATTATGTTGTAATTTTCAGTGCCAGCCGTAACCGACCCCAGTCTAGTTTCTAGTCGTTTTTATTTCGTTTTCATCTCTCCGAGTTGCAGCTTGCGCATGTGTAGAAGCCCACTTTATTGTGCTAAGCCGAGCGAAGGCGCATACCAAGTGATTGCGACGCCCGAACGGTTTGGGGTCACAATCACTGGGTATGCAACCTCACTCGGCTTGCTGCAACTCGGAAAAAATATACACGAAATAAAAACGGCTAGAAACTAAACTACACTGACCTCAGCTAGTGAGTTTGCTGGCAAAAACCCTTGTTTGCCGAGGAAAAAGTCTGCGTGCGCCAAGACTACTACACGCACCACTGGTACTGGCGCCTGTAGCAGTGCTAGTGGTGCGTGTAGTAGTCTTGGCGTGCACAGACTCTTTTTCGAACAATAAGGTCTTGTCGCAACTAAAATGGCCTCTAAAATTTTATTGATACCACAATTTCGAATCACATACTACCTGGGGGTGTTCCTGGAGGTCCCATCTACCACTCTGTGTGGCCAAAACTTTTCTGCGGGGTGGGTTGAACGAACTCCTTAATTAAGGCCCGTACAGGAATTAGCGCCTTGACTATTGGGAAGAGGATTAGTTCTACGTTTCCTCAAGTAATTCTAGTCAACATATTCACTAGGTCCACGCGTTTACTAGTGTAGCACCTTAAATGGTGCTGCTGCTAAATCCTAGCATTTTTTCCTGCTTCGTGCAGTACTGTTGATACAACCAAACCACATGGTCCAAAATGCTTTATTAAAAGTCATGATATATAAGGTGTTTTATAACCCTCGATATTATACATATATTGAAATATACGTGTATTGACATTGTTGGGTTACATTATGTGTTGTAAAATTTAAGAAAGTTGTGATCGTAATTTCTGAACTTCTGTGAAATAGTCCACAAAGATCCGAGATTTTTAGCATAGTTTTAATTATATCATTAAAGGTATTGCTATTCCTAGAGCAGATGTGATATTATCTAACCATTGATGAGAGACGAATTGATGAATGACTTCACCGTCGAATTCCATTCCCGCCCAGTGCGTACGTCCTTGGACAAGATGTTTTCACCTATCATGTCCCTCTCGACCCAGGTGTATAAATGGGTAGGTCTATATATACCTGGCAACGCTAGTATGGCTTATATAATAATAATGGCAGGGCCCTCTGGTAGAGCAGTGGTAACACTGAAAAGGCTACCCTGGAGAAATAAGACCTTATTATTATTATTATTCACTGTAAAGTCATTTACTTGTGCATGCGAGTTTACATGGTGTCCATTTTCCTAAACGTGCCTACTGTTTACTGTAGATTGGAGGTAGCGAATTACCACCCGTCACTTCGATCGACTTCTGGAGTAATTCTGCACCAGGCGAATTCGAAGACTAATAATATGTCAAATGCCACGGGAAATGACCTTGTTGAAATAACTCCGAAAGCATATATTCGACTTCCTAAGGTTAGTGCTAAAATTTGTAAAGTGAGGAATAACAAATCCTCCGGCGATAGATTGTTCATTATAATTCATTTACATGTTTGAATAATTACGGAGCAAGTGTTTCCCCAGAGAAAAAAAAAAAAAAAAACTTTTTGGACTGAAAAAAGGAAATACTTTAGCTATATTTTGTACGTTGAACAGGGATCTCTTTATTAACAACTGCAAATAGATAGCATATTAAATAACTACAAACAAATACATGCATACTCCACTACACAAAAGGATTTGTCCCAACCTTCTTGCAATATCACGAATACTTCAAAATACCCTATTCTGACTACTAAACGTTTAAAGGAATAATGAAAGCGAAATCGAAATAAATGTAATTTGAAAATTGTACACTCGCACTATAACATCATTATAAATTTACTGACTAACCATACATTGACATATGATAATGACTCTTAACTATGATTTTTTAGAAGAGGGTAGGGGCTTCAAATTTTGAAACGATGAACCTTTCTGAGGGGTATCCCTCTCCCTCAGGAGGGAGCTTTTGCATTATGATTTTTCTATATAGAATTTGAATCATACGATCTGGCGCACACTTTCGGTGGAATATTTTTTTTTCAACACTGACATGACAAATTAACATGAAATTTTCAGTGAACATAGATTACATCTCAATACATGAAACTTTTCATGACGATAACATAGTATAATCTGTGACGTCATCTAGGCGCCATTTTGCGATTTTCAGACAATGTCAGATGATCGATCATATCTTCATAACTAAACGTCATTTCCCTATCATACTTTCGGTAGACATAAAGTTCAAGTCACCTCTGATCGTCTTGCACTGTTATGCTTATCACACAGGTCATCATGACGCGCGCGTACGCGCGCGTCAAAATTTTAAAATGCTCATAACGATTTCCCCACTGGTGTTCTATACGTTTATTTATACGTTTTATTTATGTCATTTGTAAAGATATACATGTAGTTATTTTGAGATACGCAGGTCGGGAAAAAATAAAAAATAAAAATAGAGTATCAATGCTAATGCCCGGACAATGTTCGCTGAACCACGTGTACCGGGAAAATATGACAAGGACAACACTCGTACACACATTCAATTACCCACACACACATATTATTTCAAGACGCGAGACAGTACCGAGAGGAGAGAAGACGGTAACAATACAAGTCTACGAAGAACAAAAGACAGGAAAGGAAGAGGAGAGAAGAAAGAAGAGAGAGAAGAGAGGTCTGCATACAGAACACGCCAAGTGCTGCGACATCAGGACAGGTGAAAACTCAAGCATGAATTAAAGTAATTTGAATTATCTAGAATTATAATTCTGATATTATTATTATATTTGTATTTAAATGTGACGAATTCGGGGAATCTTTTAAACTATTATCTAAATTATTCCAAAGTCTGGGTCCGGTATAAAGAAATGTATTTTGGGCATGTGCGGTTCTCATTAATGGAAGATGGAATTCGTCGGATCGTCGCGTGGGATAGTTATGTACATGACTGTTTCGATGAAATGAGTCGTGAAATACTTTGGTTAAGAAGTTGATGTTATAATCAAACATGAACTGGCCAATTGAAACACATACAAATATTTTAATGGTAGTATTTTATGGTCAAAATACAAAGCATCTGCATGTTCTTGGGTATGTAGGTTAAAAACAATTCTGAGCGCTTTCTTTTGCAATATAAAAATTTATCAAGTTATGTCTGATATGTATTATCCCAAGCAAGGATCCCGTAGTTTAAATAAGGTAGTATCAAATTAGAATAAAGAGTTAATAATGCAGATGAAGGAAGATAATATTTCAATCTGTTCATTACGCCAATGTTACGTGAAATAGTTTTACATATGTTATCAATATGATTCCTCTATGAAAGGTTGTTATCAACGCAAACACCAAGAATTTTAAAGGAAGAAACTTCTTCTAGGGGTGTAGTATCATATGTTATATTGCCTGGGAGGCTATCGAAAGAGTTACTTAAAAGCATAAATTTTGTTTTTTGAATGTTTAGTGACAATTTATTTGCATATATCCATTGTATGACCTTTTTCAATTCTTCATTTACTGTTCTTGTTAAGATATTTGGGTCAGGGTGGGAAAAGAAAAGGTTAGAGTCATCCGCGAATAATATGAATGATAGTTTCTCCGAGGATCTATGAGAATCATTGATATAAATAATGAATAACAATGGGCCTAGTAAGCTCCCTTGTTGAACTCCACATGCAATTGTTTTATTTTGTGAGTCAAAGCCGTTGACATGTACAAATTGGGATCTATTTGATAGGTAACTCGTGAACCACTCCAAGGCCTTTCCACGTATGCCATAATGGGATAATTTGGCGAGAAGTATTCCATGGTTGATCGTGTCAAAGGCCTTGGAGAAGTCCAAGAAGATACCTATTGTGTGTGAAAATGTGTCGAGTGCGTGTGTGACTTTGTCGATGAGGGCGAGTAGTGTGTGTGTTGTGCTGTGATTTTCCCTGAATCCAAACTGAAAGTTTGAAAATATGTCGCAGGTTTTAAGAAAACGTACTGTCCTGATATAAACTATTCTGTCTAGAATCTTAGAAATAGAAGATAATAAAGATATGGGTCTATAGTTATTGACATCATCCTTCTCCCCTTTCTTATAAATAGGAATTACTTTCGCAATTTTCATGCTATTTGGCACATGGCCAGTTGTAAGCGATGAGTTGATAATGTGTACTAAAGGATCTACTATCTGGATAATTATGTTTTTTATCAAATGGTTGTCAATTCCGTCGTGACCAGGACTTTTTCCTTCTTTCAAATTGGCAACGATCTTTGTTATTTCTTCTTTATATGTTGGGTCAAAAATATAGTTTTTGAGTTAGGTGTATCTAAGAAGTCACTAAAAGATTTATTAGAAGGAGGAATATTTTGAGAAAGATTTATTCCAATTGAAGAGGAGAAGTCATTGAAAATTTCAGTTATGCCAGCGGGAGTGTTGCTGGAGGCATTGCCCCATCGAACTTCAGAAATATTAGATGAATTGTTAGATGTATTCATAACATTTTTTAATGTTTTCCATGTGTTTTTAATGTCATTTTTATGTTTGCTTATCTGATTTACGTTAAAAAAATCTGCGTACGTAATAATTTGGTGAGTGTGTTTTTGTATGTAACATATTTGTTCTTATTTTTTTCAATGGGTTTGCATCTGTAATAATAAAACAAATTATTTTTCCTATTTATAGATCGTAATATAGACTGGGTTATCCACGGGAGTCTTGGAATTTGCTTATATCTATTTTTTATGTTAGGCAGGGGAATATGGTTATCGATTTCGGAGGTAATAGTAGATATGAAGTAGTCATAAGAAAAGTTGACATCGGTAGTGTTGTATGCAGAAGACCAGTCGATTTCTTTTAAACTGTTTTGGAGACTTGTAAGATTATCTGCAGTAATCTTATGTCGCTTATAATAGTTATTTTGTTTAGTCAATTTAATTGAAGCCTGGGCAAATATAGGATAATGGTCAGTGATGTCTGAGAGGACGATACCAAACTCAGGAAGTGGAAGAACATTACAAAAAATGTTGTCTATGAGGGTAGCCGATTGGCTGGCAACAGATAATGTTTCTATAAATTCTTGTGGGCTGTTTTAGGAGTTACATTTCATAAGATCGATATTAAAATCGCCCATCAAAAATGTATCTTTATTAATTATAATGGGATTTTGTTCTAAATCCTGCAAAAATGTCAAAAAGTCATTCAAGATGAAGATTGGGAAGATGTTTTAACCTGTGACGATGCCGAAAGAGCATATCAGTTATTCTCTGCTAAATTTGAGATATATTTCAACATTAGTATACCTAAGATCAAGGCAGGGAGAAAACGTAATAAACCTATAAAACCTTGGATAAAAAGAGGAATTTTGAATTCTATAAATAAAAGAGATATTTTGTACAAAAGAAGTCTTCACCAAGCTATCCCTGAAAATGTTTTTAATTATAAGACATATCGAAATAAATTAACAAGCATTATTAAACAGTCCAAGCAAATGTATTTTTCTAAAAAGATAGATAATGCTCAAGGTAAAAGTTCAACTATATGGAAAATAATCAATGAAATTCTTAACAAGAGCAAATAATTATCTGATTCTCAAGTATTTTATAAAGATGGCAATACCATAAGTAATCCGGTAGATATAAGTAATATGTTATTTATTAATATCAGTATTATGTTAATGAATATTTTGTGCATATTCGGTCCACAACAGGGCTCTAAAATCGATAAGAGTAATTGTGATTTCGCAGATTTTCTGCCACAACCAATAGAGTCATCCTTATTTCTTAACCCAACTGATTTTTTGAAATATTAAGAATTGTTCGTGCTTTTAAAAACAGTTATTCTGTCAGTCATGATGAAATCAGCACCCATTTACTTAAGCAGATTATAGGTAGTATTTTGTCTCCCTTAGTCCATATTTTTAATCTATCTCTTTCTTCTGGTATTTTTCCAAGTTCCTTCAAAATTGCTAAAGTAATACCGATTTATAAGAAAGATGATCCTACATGTGTAACTAATTACCGTCCCACTTCCATTCTCTCTAGTTTCTCCAAAATACTCGAGAGAATTGTATATAATAGGTTGTATGGATTTTTGTGTCAGAATGATTTCTTCAATCCTGATCAATTCGGTTTCCGAACCAATCATTCTACTGATCACGCGCTAATGCAGTTATTTGATCGAGTATCGAGTGCCTTGGCAGATCGCAAACATGTAATTGGTATATTTATGGATCTGAGCAACGCATTCGATACTCTTGACCACAAAATATTATTATATAAACTACGACATTACGGGGTTCGGGGTACTGCACTTACATGGTTTGAAAACTATTTGTTATGTAGAAAACAATTTGTTTCCTTTGATTCAGTATCCTACCTGTAACATGTGGAGTTCCCCAGGGTTCAATCTTAGGGCCGTTATTGTCTTTAATCTACATCAATGATATTTCAAACGCATCATCTATGTTACAGCATATATTATTTGCTGATGATACAAATGTGTTTTACTCACATACTGACCTAAACCACTTAGTTGCTACATTGAACAATGAATTACCGAAATTATCTACATGGTTTAAAAGTAATATACTGGCACTTAATTTAAGCAAAACTAATTTCATTCATTTTAAATGTAAAAAAGCTGATCTACCAGAATATGAATTGTATATTGATGGTACATCTCTTGAAAGGAAAATATCTAATTAATTTCTCGGTGTGTATAATGAAAACCTAAAATGGGATGATCATGTAAAACACATTATTTTGCCTGTATCCCGTAACGTTGGCTTGTTAACTAAGCTTCAGTATTTTTTACCAACTCGTGTATTGTTTACCCTGTATAATGCCTTAATCTTACCATATATATATCGTATTGCAACATTGTTTGGGCGACCCACAAATGTAACACAGACCGTATACTTCTCCGACAGAAAAAAAGCAATTCGAGTGTGCAGTCGAGCACGCTCTCGAGATCACACCGACCCATTGTTTTTCCAGCTCAAATCCCTCAAGATAAAAAAAGCTGTATTTATGTTTTGTCTCAAGTCAAACCTCTTGCCTCCAATATTTAACAGAATATTTCGGTCAAATTCAGAGATTCACTCTTATCCAACCAGACAATCCACAAATTTACATTTATTCAACCCCAAAACCGCACTCGCGCATCATTCTATCAGACACTCCGGCCCTGACACTTGGAATTCCCTTCCCACTGAAATTAAAAACATGACCACTATGTATTCATTTAAGAAGGCTGTAAAACTTCACCTCCTTGAGCAGTATTCCCCAGGATAACATTCTGATTTCTTTATTGTATTATAATCAAATGTATATGAACATGCACGTGATACATGATGCATGTATGTGTGCATACATATATCGATTTATTTATCTATCCATATTATGAATATGAGTATGTATATGTATGTATAGGATAGGTACATAATGTATATTATATGAGCATGTATATGTATGTTTACGATGTGCCTTACCATTACTGCGTACATAAAATAAGCACGATATATTTTATTTCATGTCAGATAACCATATGTATAAGATACTTTGTATTCACACGTTATAATCATTATTATAAGGAGCATATGAACAAAAACAATATAGAACTGATTAGTATCGAGCAGAGGAGCCATGGTGATGCAAAATTCAACTCATTTCACATTACTGTGAGCAAGGATGAGGAGCAAAAAGTTTTAGAACCAGAACTATGGCCACATGGTGTGTGTATTAGACGGTGGTTTAATAGAAGAAATGAGCATGACATCGAGAAGAGTCAGTAAATGTATGGACAGTATGGACTATGGACAGTGATGTATAGACTTTTTGAGTTTATTTTTCCTTTTTGACATATTTTTATATGCTGACTAAAAATGAATTAAAAATATGTAGTTTTAATTGTAAGCATTTTAAGGATTCTGGGCCAAAATATGAATTTATGCAATTGTTGATGTTGAATAATGATGTCCTTTTTATACAGGAGCATTGTTTGTATAATAGTCAATTAAGTAAACTGAAGAAATGTGGGGATAATGTAGAACTGATTGGCAAAAGTTCTATGTCGGAGAATGTTCTGTTAAATGTTATGTTAAGACCCTATGGTGGCTGTGCTATATTATACAATGCTTTAGCAGGGTTTAGTTTGGATAAAGTAGAATGCAAACATAACAGGCTGTGTGCCGGTCGTCTTAAATGTGGGAATTTATGTGATTTTTTGCTTATCAATGCTTATATGCCTTGTGATAATAATTGTCAAGATGAGGAATTTGTGGAAATTTTGGATGAAGTAGAACAAATTATACATAGAATTAATCCCTCACACATATTGTTTGGAGGGGATTTAAATACTGATTTTTCTAGAAATTCTCCACATTCTGTTGTTTTGAAACAGTTCACTGACAATGTAGGTTTATCTATAGGGATTGATGTTGAGAATGCAATTGTTCCTTATACTTTTATTGGCGGGAGATCTAATTCACGAATTGATCATTTTTTAATTTCCTGTGCATTAACATCATCTATTATATCATGTCATATTATAGACAATCACTTAATATCAGACCATGTTCCAGTTGAACTGATTATTGATGTGGAGGTAATTTACAGTGATTACCGGTATGCGCATAGACCAAATGTACAGAAATTAGTATGGGAAAGAGCCTCAAATGAACATATTTTACAGTATAAAGCTACTCTGGATAATATGTTGGATAGGATTGTCTGTGATAAGGATGTGCTAACCTGCACAAATGTACATTGTATTGAGCACCTTGATAATGTAAACAGTTTATATCAGGATATCATTTCAGCATGTATTGATGCTTCTGAATTATGCATCCCCAAGTCTGGTCCAAGTAAGGACAGTCAGGCAAGTAGGAAATGCGAAAATATTCCTGGTTGGAGTGAATATGTTGAGCCCTTAAGACAGGAATCTCTTATGTGGCACCACCACTGGAAGGCATCTGGTTGCCCCCATGTTGGTGAGATTGCTGACCAGCATAGGTTGAGTAGGGCTAGATATCACAGAGCTGTTAGGAAGGTTATTAGAGACTCTGAATTGTTAAGAATGGAAAGTATGGGTGCTGCATTATGTGATAATAGGTATAGAGATTTATGGAAAGAGGTTAAGAAATTAAAGGGAAAAAATAATTTATATGCTAATACAGTTGATGGTTTAAGTGGTGAGGAGAGTATTGCAGAGGTTTTTAGTGCAAAGTATAATTGTCTTTATAATTCAGTACCATATGAGTCTCATGAGATTAAGGATATTTGTGAGGAAATTGATAACAAATTAATGGTTGAGGGGTTAGAGAATATGGTAACTGTTAATTATGTTAGAGAGGGTATAGCAAAATTGAAAAGTGGTAAAAGTGGGGGCGATGAGGGTATGTATTCTGATCATGTTATAAATGGAACAAACTCTTTGATTGTTTGGTTGACATGTTTATTTAATTGTATGGTAGTTCATGGAGTCTGCCCGACCAGCATGTCATGGGGCACCATGGTTCCTATACCGAAGGATAAAAGAAAATCTTTGGCTTGTTCAGATAATTATAGAGCCATTACTCTCAGCAGTATTATTGGAAAGGTATTTGATTGGGTGATTTTATTTTTGGAAAAAGATCATTTGAGAACCTCTGATATGCAATTTGGATTTAAAGAGCACTCATCAACAACTCAGTGCACATTTGTTATGTCTGAGGTTATCTCTTATTATAATTACAACAGAAGTGATGTATATGTCATGTTATTAGATGCATCTAAGGCATTTGATAGGGTGAATTATTCAGTACTTTTTAGAAAGCTGTTGCAAAGGAATATATCTCCAGCAATTTTGAGGGTGTTGGTGAGTTTATATATTAATCAAATGTTATATGTAAGATGGGGTTTAAAATGTTCAGATAGATTTTCTGTGCAGAATGGAGTAAAACAGGGTGGGGTATTATCCCCTGTATTGTTTTTGGTATATGTTGATGATTTGTTTTTAAGACTTCAGGAGAGTGGAATTGGATGTACAATGGGTGACAGTTATGCAGGCTGTCTGGGTTATGCAGATGATTTGTCATTATTAGCCCCAACAAAAAGGGGTTTACAAAAGTTGATAGATATATGTGAAAATTATGCTCAAGAACATGATATATTATTTAATGGTAAGAAGAGTCAGTTTTTGATTTTTAAGGGAAAAGGCAACCCATCTATAGATTGCCAAGTTATAGTGAATGGTACTTCTGTCTCAAATATTCAAAGGGCTACTCATTTGGGACATTGTTTGAGTACTGTTGATCAGGAAAGTTGTGTACATGAAACCATTGCTCAGTTTTGGAGAAGTTTTAACATTTTCAGATCGGATTTTGGACATATTTACTCATCTTTACAGTGTCAGCTTTTTAAGCAATATTGCTGTAGTTTTTATGGTTCACCTATTTGGTCTGTTTTGAGTAAGGGATTTAGTGATATTTGTATTGCATGGAGAAAAGCTCTGAGAAAGATATGGAGGATAAGTAATAGAACTCATTGTGATCTTGTGGCTGAATTATCTAATAGTGTTCCCCTTGAGCAAAAGCTCGTACAGATTTTTATGAGATTTCATAGCAAAGCACTTCATTTTGGTTCAAATTTGCTGAAATCTACCATTAGGGTTGCATGCCTAAATCCGAATTCTATTTTTTGTAGTAATGTGAAGGAGGCTGAGCGCCTTAATGTTGGGTATAACAATATCAGTTTAAATATAGACAGTGAGTTACAGTGTAAAGCCCAGTCAGTGAGGGATTTAGTAGACATTAGGGATGGGGTCAAACATTGTGATCTTTTTAATCGAACCGAATTATGTGAAATTATTGATTCTTTGTGTTTTACTTGAAATGTGATTTTTAAATCTGTCAATATTTTTTTTGTCATGTTTATTTATTGTATATGTGATTTCTATGTTATTTGATTGCCTTTAATTGTGCGAATAAAAGATATATATATAATTTTCATATTGCTTATTCGGTCATTACTCCGGCAAAGGCAACTGAACGTGTTAACTTTAATATCATTATCATATTGTATTTATTACCATTACTATTATTGTAAAGTAGTTGGAGTGGTACACATACACTCTGTAACTTTCCCTTTTCCCCCTACCCTTCCCTATTTGATAATAATAATAATAATACTAATAATGATAATAATAATAATAATAATAATAATAATTGTATTTATATGGCGCTTCATACTGACGTTTCTAAGCGCACTTTTGCTACTCATACAAATAGACTAGAAAACACAATAGCATTAACAAAATCAGCGTTAACAGTAACAAAAGAATAAGAAAGAAAAGAAAAGAAAAGAAAAGAAAAATACATGTGATGCAATGGTACAATAATTGATAACTGTGTGCGCCTCCAGAAAAAAAAAAATACAACTGATTAAACAGGTGAGTTTTGAGAAGAATTTTAAATGATTCGACAGATGAGGCATTCTGAATATAAAGAGGGAGTTTATTCCAAAGAGTGGGAGCAATGGAAGGGAAGGCTCGGTCACCATAACGGGTTTTTGTACGTGGGCCATGAAGTAATTGGAGAGAGGAAGATGAACGGAGGGGTCGGGCAGAAGAGGAGGAGCGGAGAGAGACTAGGTTTTGAAGATATATGGGTGCAAGATTACGTGTGATTTTGTACGTCAGAAGAAGGATCTTGAAAGTAATACGGGAATGGACTGGAAGCCAATGGAGTGAGCGGAGATCAGGAGATATATGGTCATGTCTCCTACTAAGGGAGACTAATCTAGCGGCTGGATTTTGGATACGTTGGAAAGGGGATATGTGAGAGTTGCAGTAGTCCAGATAGGAGGAGACGATTTCTCTCTTTCTCCATTCCCTATTCTATCCAGAGTAGGTAAGCATATAGTCTCCATGCCGTCAAGCCTCGGCTTATTTTGGAGACCCTTCTGTTTAAGTTCCATAAGCTGTTTGTATTTGTTTTGCATAATTGTACTAAAAACTATGTGTCGATATACTGTTTGTCATAAATGACAAGTACATGATCATATCTGATGTAACGGAATTAAGCAGAAATAAATCAAATCAAATCAAATCGAAATGCTGACTGTCTTGAATGATTTGCTGTCTCTAAATTTTAAGATAAGACTGAAATACCGATAACGCAGAAACATTACTGGGAAGCTGTAGCAGAATGAGAATAACTTCATGTAATTCAATTATCTAATTATGTTGCGTTCTGTTATACATATTACGGTACGGATCATTTTAGAAACCTGTTTCGGTCCTAGGCGTTTAGAAATAAAATATGGGACAACCCCTATCCCAATCGATGGCCATGTTTGTGTGTGTATGTGTGTGTGTATGTGTATGTGTGTGTGTGTGTGCAATTGATGTGCATGCACCCGTTTTCATTCCTCAAACACATGTCAAATTTCACATTTCGGACTGATTTGTGTATTGTAATTTTGTAAATGGAATGCTCATCCTCTACCAGGGGTGTTATCAGAATATGGATTTTGTGAAGTATTCTGTATTTCCTCATATTAGCTTGACTTGAGATTTTGAACAATTCTGCCTTTCTGACCTACAGGTGATTTTTACACTGGTCCGACATGTTGGCATCCCTGTACTTGTGAACAGTGCATAAGGTCTATTGAATAATATAATGTACATGGTCATCTACCGAGGCATAAACTGTATTGCAGTAGCATTGCACAATGGGCCATTGGTTACTCTCATGGTATATGGTAGCATATCTCTTAGTCATATCATCACTGGTCATTATATCCCAACATCAAGTGTGATACTCTTGTGCAGTGGAGATGTGGAAACCAACCCAGGTCCCAGACCACCAAAGTTCCCATGTGGAGAATCTGGAAAAGCCTGCACAAGTTATAGAGGTGCTAAATCCAGCATTCTTTGTGAATCATGTGACACATGGTATCATGCTGACTGTGTTGGCATCAACACATCCTTTCTAGCTCTTCTTGGGAGGTCAGAACTGTCATGGGAGTGATGTAAATGTGGTTTACCAAACCCTTCATCAAGCCTCTTTGACACAATTATCATGTTAGACTCATCAACGTCCACTGATGATTCAACTAGTCAATCAAGTACCTCAGGCAACACAACACCAAACTAAGAGCCACCAGGTTCACCGTTTGCATCCTCTTCCCCTTCTAAAAAGCGATATCCTCGTAGAACCACCTACGAACCTTGATAATCAACTTTCAGAGTATATTCTCAAAACGGAGTTCTGGAGTCTGATTGATGCAGCCAGACCGGATGTTATCATGGGCTGTGAAACATGGCTGAATCCATGAACAGGAGATGGTGAAATATTTCCGTCTGGATACAAGCTTTACAGGAAAGACAGAAAAGATGGTTATGGTGGCGTTCTAGTGGCAATTACATTAAGTCTTGACAGTCATGGAATCCAATTTGCTGGGGAAGCTGAGACTGTTGCCGCTAAGGTCTCCAATGGAAAGCAGGACATTGTATTTGCTTCTGCTTATAGACCACCAAACAGCAATCAAGCTTACATGGACAACCTGAACCAAGCAATCATGGATACCTGCAGTGTTAATCCTAGCTCAGCAGTATGGATTGGTGGAGACATGAACCCACCAGATATAAATTTGGAAACAGAACAGATCACATCTCACCAATAAAAACATTCCATCAGTGAATCATACCTTCAAACACTTGCTACAAAGGGCTTGAACAGATCGTCAACTTCCCTACCAGAAGAGACAACATTCTGGACACCATTTCTACAAATCGCCCAACGTTATTTCGGTAGTGTCAGCCCATGCCGGGGCTAAGTGACCATGATGTAATATTCACAGAACTGGGAATCAAGGCGACAAAACGAAAACCAGTCCGAAGAGAAATCTTACTCTGTAAAAAAGCAGACTTGGAGTGTATTCGTTCTTGTGCAAAAAAGTGGGCAGACAAGTTTGTCTCCGACAACGACATCTCCACTCCAATTGAAACCTTGCTTGAGGACACTCAGCGCTCACTGGACAAACTTGTTAAGGATCATGTACCATCAAAAATGTCCTCATCAGGATGTAATCAATGTTGGTTTAACATCACAACCAAACGCATGTGCCGTAAGAAACGAAGGGCCTACAGAAAAGCAAAGCACATCTCAAGCAAGTCCACCAGCACTGCTAAAGCAAAGATGAAGACTTGGAGCC
Organism: Diadema setosum; assembly: GCF_964275005.1. Lineage (NCBI taxonomy): Eukaryota > Metazoa > Echinodermata > Echinoidea > Diadematoida > Diadematidae > Diadema > Diadema setosum. The sequence goes on from NC_092697.1 coordinate 17,574,014, forward strand.
ACCTTATTCACAAAGTCGCGACAGCATAGACAAGGGGGTGGTGTTGCGCTTTATGTGCTGGAATCATGTAACCCAAAACAAAGGAAAATTTAAGTACCCACAGAACTGGAGGTTCTTTGGGTGAAAATGCGACCTCTTACGGCTTCCGCGAGCAATTTCGCAACTGATCGTAGCAGTAGTATACCATCCGCCAGACAGTGTACTGACAGACAGACTCATCGATCATTTACAGGACACCATGGGCTAGATCTGAAGCCAATATCCAGATACTGGCATAGCGATTATGGAAGATTTCAATCAACTTGACTTAACTACCTTGCTTGCTAACGCAAACTTTACACAAGTCGTCAAGACGCCAACGAGAGATAATAGGATCTTAGACAAGATAGTGACAAACTTCCCTAATTTCTATGACCAGCCACTTGTCTGTTGTCCATTAGGAGCAAGTGATCACAACATGGTGGTGTGGTCACCGAGTACCCCTCCTCATTACCAAAACTCTACCTCAAAACGAATAACAAGACCACTTAGAGATTCATACTTGAGGCGATTCGGGTCCTGGATCACAAGCTATGATTGGAGTTCTGTCATGGACAGCATCTCGTCAGACGAGCAGACCTGCCATCAAATGCCATCAAATCTATGATCAAAGAAAGATAAGCTGCTTTCAATAGTGGTGACAAGAAACTTGCCAGGAAACTTGCTAATCGTGTTCAAAAAGAGATACGTAAAGCCAAGCACAGTTATTAAAACGACCGAGTGAAGAAACATATTAAGGCCAATCCTGCAGAATGGTATTAACATATAAAGATTATGACCAACATGAGAAATGTCAACTCACACATAACTGTTCCTGGATTTGACAGAGATGACACCGCCGTCATAGCGAACATGATCAATGCCTTCTTCACTTGGGTCGCTGAAGATGTTCCTACTATGGATACTAAAAACTTGCCCGCATACTTACCTGATCCTTCTCCTCCTCCCCGTATTGAACCATGGGACGTCTATCAGCAACTTAGGAAGGTGATGGTTGGGAAAGCTGTTGGTCCTGACATGATACCTTGCCGAATCATTAGGGAATTTGCACTTGAACTTAGTATCCCATTGGCCCATATCTACAGTACCTCACTTGCTGAAGGTGCCGTCCCGACGATGTGGAAGAGAGCTGTGGTTGTCCCTGTTCCTAAAACCACTCCTGCGAGTATTGATAAACTCCGTCCAATCTCTCTGACTGATACTTTCGCCAAGGTCTTTGAGGGTTTCGTCTCGAAGTGGCTGATGAAGTCCATTGGATCGCAGCTTGACAACAAACAGTTTGGTAATGTAAAAGGACGATCAACTACGCATTACCTAGTTGACTTATTGCATCACCTTTATCAACACGCAGAGACCAGTAAAGCTGTATCTACACTTGTCATGACCGATTTCCACAAGGCTTTCGATCGAATTAACCACACTGTTGCCGTCCAAAAGATGATCTCTCTTAGAGTGAAACCTACACTGATTCGCTGGATATCACATTTTCTTACGGACAGGAGCCAATGCGTGCGCCACCGTGGTGTCACATCCGAGTGGGTGACTCTGAAGGCCGGAGTACCTCATGGGACCAAACTGGGACCAATTGTGTTTTTAATCGTCATCAACGATGCGCTACGTGATAGTGATATAGCATATTGGAAGTATGTCGATGTCCTTTCCATTGTTGACTCAAGATTCGCTGGAGAGAAGCCCCTTTTATTGGAAGCGACTCTTCAGCGTTTAGCAGAATGGTCTACGTCTAATGGAATGTCTATTAACCCCGCTAAATGTGAGAGTATGCAAGTCTGTTTCATGAAAAATCTCCCCAACCCATGGCCACTGGAAATTGACCGAGAACCCCTAATACAATCCACGTCTGTGAAATTACTGGGAGTCCACATTCGTCATGACCTAAAGTGGAATGACCATGTTGATTTTATGATTAAGCGAGCCAACGGACGGATATATCTCATTAGGACCTTGAAAGGTTACGGATTGTCAATTGAGGATCTCTGCACCATCTACATTGGCTTCATCAGACCCCTTGTGGAGTATGCCTGCCCTGTTTGGAATGGTGGCTTAACTAAAGAACAAGTTTACTGTTTAGAAAGGGTGCAGAAAAGGAGTTTGAAAATAATCTTAGGAACGAATTATCAATCATACGAGACAGCTCTGACTCTCCTGAACTTGATGTCCTTGGCTGACAAAAGGAAACAATTATGTCTGACTTTTGCTGAAAAAATGGTTTCAAATGATAAGGTCTCCTACCTCATACCCCCATGTTCTGAGAACATTAGAAATCTACGCAAATCAAATGTCAGAGAACAATTAAGATGCAAAACTAAGCGATTCCGCAACAGTTCAGTACCGTATATTATTGATTTGTTGAATTTACTTTAATCAGACTGATAATTATATAATTTGTATGGTATATTGTAAAAATTAAGTTGCAGATTGGTTGTATGTTACATAATTTACATTTTATTGTTCGGTTGCACTATCTATGAGGCATTATGTCAATGGGCTTTTATACCCATCTCGCTCTCTCCTATCTATCTCCCCCTCTCTCGTTCTCGCTTCTTTCTTCCTATCTCTCTCTCTCCCCTCTCTTCAAACTACTTTTAAGCGAAATAGCGCAACGTTTTGTAATCACCATCCAAATATGGTTCTCAGGGGCGTTCAGAGTTTATTGGTTATCTTTCATTTGAAATTCATTTGCAATATTCATACCTCTACATCGAAAGAGTTTACCAAGCAACATGTATGTTTGATATGGTTTCATGGGGCGCCCTCCCCGTCCATCAGTGGTCATATGTGACTGAAATTTAGCAAGCTACACTTCTGCAATACTCCTGTTGTGCAATAAATATTCCTGATTGTTATGATATTGTAATTTTTTTTTGCAACATTTCTTTTTTGTGATCCACATATTTTGTGTGTATTTCACACCTGCATTCATAAAATCTATATTTTATATTTATCATACGATTTATATTGACAATATATATATATATATATATATATATATACATATGTTTTGAAGCCGATGCAATTTCTATAGCACACATATATTTTTTATAATAATGATAATGAGTATAATTGAGATTATTGTGTGATATTGATTGAGTTTATGTAGTCAGATCATAATTAGAAAATAATCTTAATTGTTATAATAACTGAAATGTTAAATATAAATGAATGTTGTTATGTGTGTATGCTCATTGCATATGCGTGGGTAGCCCCCCCCCCCCCACCTTTATGTATAAGGTATTTTGGTTTTTGTATAATTTTGATCATGTAATAATATTGTTATAAAGATAGTATATGGAATGAAATTATGATTTTAATAGAAATATACTGTAAGATGAAAAAGAAATAGATTTATTATTTTATATCTCTTTGCACATCTCATTCCAAGTATTCTCTTCTGTCTCTTTTATCTCTCTTGTTATCTCCTTCCTACCCCTCCTGTGTTTCTCTCTCTCCGTCTCCATACACAAGTGTTTAATATCTCTTATGTCATCACTGCCCGCCTATTTTTTTTTTCAGTCCATGTATAAACAAACTTTGAAAGTTGTTGGAGAAGTATAATGATTTGTGTATATTGGATATATTTTAGTCTATAAGTTTGTTTATGCATAATGTAATGGTGACGTGAAGATTATGTTCAATTTTTCTCGCAGCTCTGTTATTGATATTGCACAAAATTCTGCAATTCAGCCATCTACATGGCTGCAAATGAATTACCATTACCATTACCATTAAAAGGGACACACAGAAAACCTGCCGACAAGCTTACAACAAGCACTTGGCTGACTTGATTGACAGTGATCCCAGTAGTAACAAACGCCTGGGTGCCTTAATCAAGACCATTCGATGTGACCAAACAGGTGTACCCCCCCCCCCCCCTCAAGGAAGGAAACATTCTACACTGTGGTCCAAAGCAGAAGGCAAACATCCTTAAAAGTTTTCCTAAGTGTTTGGAATTGATGATGATGATGATTCATCCCTTCCTGACTTGGGACAAAGTCCATACCCATACATGGCAGATATAGAAGTGACCACAGCAGGAGTAACAAAACTGCTCAAAAATCTGAAGCAATTATAACACAAAACAACAGGGCCTGATGGAATTCCTGCTAAACTGCTGAAAGAAACTGCAGAGCAGATCTCACGTGCTGTTACTCTGCTCGTCCAAGCCTCCCTCCATCAAGGTTGCATTCCATCATCTTGGAAGAAAGCTCCTGTGGTTCCTATCTACAAGAAAGGTTGCAAATCATGCCCAGCAAACTACAGACCAATCTCCCTGACAGCAACCCTGTGCAAGCTGTGTGAGCACATCTTACACTGTGCCATTATTCACCATCTCATCAACAATCGCATTCTCAGCATGGATTCAGGAAGCGGCGATCATGTGAGACACAACTCATACTCACCATCAACGACCTTGATAAGGGATTAGAAGACAAAGAACAGATTGATGTCATATATATTGACTTTGCTAAGGCCTTTGACAAGGTATCTCATCAGCGCCTCCTTCTCAAAGCACAACACTATGGTGTTCGTGGCCTTACTCTCCAGTGGATGGCAGACTTCCTAATTGACCGCACTCAGCAAGTCATACTAGAGAGCCAACTCAGTAATGAAGCAAGAGTTCCCTCTGGCGTGCCACAGGGTAGCGTTTTGGGACCTCTCTTGTTCCTTATCTACATAAATGACCTACCAGACAGCATAAGCATTCAACCCCTCGTTTGTATGCTGATGACTGCCCCCTGTACAAACGCATTACATCTAAACAAGACTCAGATAAACTGCAAGAAGATCTAAGCAGACTTCAAGACTGGGAGACCAGGTGGAAGATGGAATTTCATCCTTCCAAGTGCCAGGTCCTGCGTGTCACTAACAGAAGAAACCCAATCATAGGTCACTACAACATCCATGGCCATCACCTTCAAGAAGTTCACTCAGCAAAGTATCTGGGGTCTATCTTGACAGAAAGCTGAATTTCAACACACATGTTGATGCCACAGTCAAGAAGGCAAACTCTGTTTGTGCCTTCTTCCGTCGTAACTTCGGACACTGCAATCAGAAGATAAAGCAGGCCACCCATTTCACCTACATTTGTTCAGTTGTGGAGTATGCTGCAAAAGCATGGGACCCACACACCCGGAAAAATGTGAACAAGATTGAGATGGTTCAGGGACGAAGTGCACGTTACGTGACTGGCAACTTCAAATATCACTGCAGTGTCACCTCGATGCTTGACAGGTGACAATGGCCATCACTTGCTAGCAGGCGTCTACAAAGCCGTCTTGTCATGCTCACCCTCCCTCGAGGCATTCAAGTCCTTCTTGAGGGAGACATAACTGAATGTCATATGAGAAATTATGTGTTTTTTCTTGCACTCCATGTATATTTTTTTGTAAATACACTACTTGTGGAATTTGACTGGTGGAGCACACATACAGCTGCACACTCTCACACACTACAGTGCGTAATCTTCAAGCATGAAGCCGCACTTAACGGATGAAGAACCTACAATAGAGGATGAACCTAAATCAACAAACTAAAACAAATTTCAAAGAGAATCGATGTTGCTATATTCCAGCAGGATCCTGTGGCGATTGTTCATACATTATGAAAAAAATAAAGAAATAAGTGCAATTGAAATGACGTGCTGAGATAATTAAATCTAAGAACAACGCTGATTCACCTTGGATTCTTTTATGTCTTTCTTTAAAAATAGGAAAATCCCCTTCCAGAAAACAAAACCATAAAATCATGTGCCGTGATAGGAAACAGTGGTTCACTCCTGAAAAGTGGATGTGGGAAGGAAATTGACTCACACGACTTTGTAATCAGGTAAGTGTGTTTAACAAAATATTGACAAAGGAAGCGGTTAAAGACTAGGTAACACTGGTGCACCAAAAGAGCACTCTTGTTTATCTACAGGTCTCGTTTGATTATTACTGCAAAGACTACGGGGAGCTCAGATACTAGTAATTGCAACAGAGAAAGAGAGAGACAGACAGGCAAACATACAGAATGCGAGAACGAAATGACGATTTTCAAGGGATTTTGAAGAATAAACACGTTGAGTATCACAGACCTTAACCATAAGAAAATGCAAGGTACTATCACAGTGATAGTATTTCTAGTATACACAGCGTGCGCGCACGGTTTAATATTCTTACATTCCGTGATATATTATGTGACAGTACAATGGAAAAAACTTCGGAATGCCAGTGAAATGCATAAGTTGGGCAATAACGGAGATTATGCTAATGTCACTTATTTTTACTATGATTATCAATTCTTAATTTGACTTATGGACTCCATAGTCCGAGTCAAAGGAGAACTTTAATTTTGGCAAGTTACTGTAATGCTATGCAGGTTAGTAGCATCTTTGCATTATGCAAATCAACATTATACATTGTTATATATTCCATTTATTACAAATGGTGCGTTATATGTTACGTATATGTATATATATCAAAGGTGCAATCTAGCGAAGACTGACTCTTTCCGACAAGACGCTGGTACTCTAAGTAATCTGACATCAATGAATCCCAGCATGCTTCGTAAAAAGTAAGTGATCTTGCGAGACAGTTCATTGCTTCTATACTAGGTACAAACGACACCCGTTATAATGAAGTCGTTTGGACCGGTAATAATCTTTCTCGGTACTCGAAACTTCTTAACTGCCGAATAGTAAAGTATATATGTAAAGGGCTATAGATTATAATTTGGGGGACTGATTTTTACTTCGTTGTGACGAGAATTTCGTTATAACTGTGTTCGTTATAACGGAAGTGCACTGTAATTACAATGAGGACTTCTGATACTAAAATCAATGCTGAAAAATTAAAGGTCTGCCTATTGAAATAACAGACATTTCAAATAATTTCATCAATCACTGATGAAGAGAGGTCACTGACGAAGGATTATTGTGAAACATCAAATTTATTGGACTCTCTGATGACAAATGAAATATATACAAATGTGGTCACCGTGAGAGCGTTTGAGCATTACCGGGGGCCAGAACACAAACGTTCCAAGCATCGAAAGTCCAGCAGTTCAGACAAATTGCTTTGCCTTCAGATAATTGTTTAGGTAAAAGTAATAGACATTATACAATATTTCTTATCATGAGGATGGTCCTACAATTTTATCAGTGACCGACAAGGGGGACTTAAAGTAGTATGCCTCAAGGCCATAATCATACTAAAACTCAAGCAAGACCAAAGCCCTCTTCCGTTTTTTCTGTCCTTTTTCACTACTTAAAATTCCTGTTGGTAAAAAGGTCAAGGGAAATTTAAACTTATTTAGTCCCCCTACTCTCCAAAAACAAAATAATAATGTAAACGAAATGTAAATCGAGAGATAGATCATCGTATGATCGTTGCTGTAGCTGTTTATTAATGGAATAGCTAATATTGTTTGGTACGTATCGTCCGGCGCCATTTCATAAACTGACCATAACTTGCTGCGCTTATTTGGTTACGATCAACAAAAGATATTTCAGGGAAACATGCAAGTTGTGCTCAGCCTAGGGGAAAGTGCACTCAAATGCCTTCGGTTAATTATATTGGTACTTTAGCAAGCAGCTGTTTTGCTACTTTACCAATGATTGACAAATGGTGTCACGGGTAGAATCTTGGTTTGGAAGGATTTGTGTGTGCGTATCCTAGCAGTCCGAAGAAAACTACAATGTAGTTTTATAAATTTTCTTTCAAATATATGGCACATATTATTCACATTAAAGCAGAATACCTAAGGAAACGCATATTTTGTTGGATTATTCCCCCATTTCAAGCTTAGAGCATGTTAAACACAGCGGCCTTTAATTCATCCACTTAGAAAATTGCGTTTTGGAGAACGGCTGCTTAGGAAAATTGTATCCTGAATCATGTTCAATCGGAAAATCCGTGGTTATTTTGGGGGCGTGTCCATGACGTCATGGGGTGAAGGGCAAACCCGGAAGTATCACACAACAGCCTGAGCTTACCTATGTATGCTCCCGATGAGAGCGAGATGTCGAGGCTCGTACCCCGAAATCCCAAGACATCTTTTATCAGAATGTCACCAAAAAAATGAAATAAAATTGTTTTCTACTTCAAGTCTCCTGTTAAATCATACCTTTCATCGTTTAAATAAAGTCTGTTACGTGTAATTTAGGCCACGAATACAGAAGTTGTCAGGCCTAGTGCCTGTAGTGGGTGCTTCGTAGTCAACCAGTCACATGCATGCGCCCATCACCGGCCGCGTATGTCGCAGTGCAGTAGCCTTCGTGTATCAAAAAGCGTAGAAGCCTGTGGGCTTCGTACCTCTTTGGTACGTACTATCAGCTCCTTAGTACAAAATACTACTACAGCTGTGTACGCCATAATAGCGAGTCTTTTTTTTTTTCGCGAATCGGGACTTGCCAATAATTTCGCGAGTACTTAAATTCGTGGTTGTGGAGTACAGTAGGGAAGGGGGAAATATGTGATGCGCTCCGTCGGAATGAGTCAAAAGTCGCAAAAAATGAAATCGTAGTTATGCCTATATGTGAATTCTACAGACTCTAAGCTTTACACTGATATATAATACAACTCATTTCGACATTCCTATAGATCATAAAAACGAATATTAATTACGCTTATGATGTCAGTCCATTTTCTAAATAACGGAGAAAATCGCTCTCAAAGTTCAGGCTATGTTCAAGCTCACGACCTGTTTCCTTCACGGGACGAAACAATACAACAGTCCTGCTTAGCGACGGCGTTTACGCTCCATCGCACGCACTACCATATAAGGCGATAGCTTGGGTGTGTAAGATAATTAACCAATCGCAGGACAGGTCTATCATTAACGATTCTGACCAATACGGCAGCCCGAATGTAAACTTCGGTGCGTTTGTGTCCGTGCCGCTGCCGCCGCATGAATGAGTCGGTACGCGTTGTGTGTCGGCTGCAGTGTAGTTTGCCGCAAGTTTTGAACTCACAAACAATAGGAAACAGTAGAAAGAAAAAAAGGCACGCAATACGTATTACGAGAAGCGTCTTTTAGTGAGGGCGTTGATCGCTTCCATTCTCCTCCCATGTTGTTGTCAACGGAAACGTTTAGCAAGTACCAATAGCTAAATAGAACCTGTGAACCCATTGTAGGCGGGAGTTCAAAAGACAGCATCGGTAGAGAAAATCAATGAAGTTAATTAACGATAGTCGTCTTTTGAGATCGTGTTCTTTGAATGTATTAAAAACCCTCAAATTATGCACATGGTCGTAATGTTGCAGAGCATCAAAGACTGCTTTCGCGTCTGTTCTGCTGCAGCTGTATACAGTCGTAACATTCTGAGTTCCCGCCATATTAGGCACATTCCTTTATTATCGTTGCGTCCACAGTAATTATCGCTTATCACACTTGCCAATGCTGCACATACTATATGTATTAGAAGCAAAGGTTGATGTAGGCCTGACAGCTTCACGTTGGGTTTATATGATTGCATCATGAATATACTTGTAATATTCTGCATAAAAACAAGCACGACAATTAAATAATGTAATAGAATTAATAGAACACACTGCATACAGCGATATCATGCATGGCAGATCAAATCAAGTTCAATTGGTGAGAAAGCTAAATGAAGTTAAAAAGTTGACTTCTTTCAATTTATGAAAACAGAATTACATTGTATATCTATTGAAGCGGATTGTCTCTGTTGCGAACGATCATCATACATGTATATAGCATTGTTAGTCTTCTGAGCAAATCCGAAACCCTAAATACTTTAATTTTTGCTTGATAATGTAATAACCCTAATAACTTTATAAAGGATTCGCATATTCAAAGTTTCAAGCCGTATACTAAAACATTACATTGTACACGATGTATTTTAATGCGTTGTGCGTTAGCATGTTAATAGCATCAATCTACCTTTTATTTTCCGTACCTAAAGCGCACAGAAACGTAACCAAACGTTACCAAATACAGTGGAATGCATTGTACGTCGTGGTATTATCACTAGAAGTATATCCCATTCCTTTTTACTTTTATTTGCTTGAAGCAGTAGTCAAACCATGTGTCATTTTCGTAGCGACATCACTTAGGAATTAGAATGTATGAAGATAATCGTTACTTAATTATTTTGCGCTATCATTATAGCATTTACAATTTCCAACTGTTATTGACAGGATTATGTTACTGTGATGGTTACAATTACGAATGTTGGTTATGAATTCAAAAGACTGGTTCATTAATCGAACTATAAAGGTAGTAATAGCCGTTTTGAAAGTAGTTCGGTACAAGTTCAAAACGCAATCGAAGTCATCGTCATAGGGGGAACTGATAGCTCTAGAAAACTTGTTTAGGCCAGTAAAGATTGCCGTATGCAATCTTTGTAGAAAGTTTTGACTTAGGCCATCTTTTGAGTATTTTGACAAATTATATAAAGAACTATCTGTTTTGATTATGTCAAGAATTAGTTTGAACTATGAGAATAAAAAGGCGCGGTTACCTCAACAATGTCGTAGTGCGATTAGACATGATGGGTAAAGTGAATTCATGACTTGTTGACTTATCCTTACTGAATAATGATGATCACTTCTGTAAACCATCAGTTATGTCTTGTAATCGTAGTCAAAATTCTTTTGAGCGATGAGACGAAAACCAACAAACAAAATGCCATGTATCATCGCTCGAGTTTCCAACATTTGGCGTCACCCGACCAACAATAAGTGCCGAATCAGATGGAACATTATATTGTGGGAAAGCAGACTGTGTTACGATTTTTAAATATTGCGAACAATTGTTAAAAAAAAAAGAAAGAGGAAATGAGGCAAAGTTCAAGAAATTCGAAAAAGCATGTAAATGCAGGCGATCATATTTAATAGTCAAAGTAAGAGACTACAATCGGCCATGCGGATGTATAATATGATTGCCTTGTTTACATGTCTGATTTTTGTAAACTATGTTATATTCAAATTTAAGTTCCCTTCCCTCCTTGATAAAAGTTGTGTTGGGTTTTCGCTAAAGGCATTTATTAGGAAACGCTATAAAAAACGACAACAAATGCCTACTATACATCAAGAGATGACCTATACATACATGAAACACAAAAATTCTGTACGTTCTGATATAATGCAACTGCTTGTTTGTTTGTTTGTTTGTTTTGAATTACCATGGTCTTTGTCGGGGTAAAGATGAAGAAAAATAGTAGAGTGTATCACTCTCAAATCCGGATTATTGCGATAAGTGTGTATTCCCGCCCTTTCTATACAGGTAAACGATTTAAGCTTGGTATGCTTTTATAAAAGCCTGGTGTCACGCAGAAGAACTGATTCCGCGATCACTTTTACCCTTTCATAAAATTTACGTTTTAAGATAGTAACGATAGCTTGTAGGAGATAAAGTAAGTTCGCGTCCCTGACTGTGGTTCTGAACACAAAAGGGGACTGAAAAATTCTTTTATAAATTAGCAGACATAATGCCGATCCTCCAACACTGTTGCTCCATTTCGTCACTGATTCTGCTATCAATGGCGAAGAAAGAGTACTGGTTGCGTGATCATCCACCCCTGGATAGCAGGAAGTTTACCTTTCATTGTTCAAGGCTTCGTTGATGCGGGGTTTACTCGGATAAAAGGCGTGAACAGTGTCGCCCGAGTTCTTTCATTCGAATTCCTCACAATACACAATTCAATAGGCAATTAGCGCTGCTACTTCGCAAAGCTGTTAGCCAAATTCTTTGCAGACTTGACCTCTCACATGTCAGCCACACGTAATACACGACAAACAGCTATCATTACAAACATTCTGATTTAAAAAAAATGAAGAAGCACACTTTTGAGTAGCGACACAGCTTTCTGTCACTTTCTCAAATAGGTCCTACTTCTGAAATATACACAGATGACAAGAGTCAGAATATCCCCCAAAGGGAACACGAGCTATTTGGGCATAACAATAATGTTTGTCTTCCGATTTCTCTCCATGCCGTCACGGCCCAAACCATCATAAGTAAATAGGCAATAATTTTTATTAACCAGGGAAATAATATTACGCATCACATACATTTGGCTAATCATCACACGAATTGTCGACTTTATAAAAACGAGAATAATTGACAACTTAGGCCCTACTATATCTCCAAAGATGAACTTTAAACAGCAAGTCACATACCAGGGAACGAAAGTTATAATCATTTGAATGAATTCATTAATGAGGCCAATAACCGTTGTAAAAGTACACACACGCATCACTAGAGAGGTTTCAAGTTCGATATGTGATCATTTTAGCTCATTGATAAAGTATCATAAATTTTGCGTGATCGTCGTTGGAATAAAATGTTTAGCGCCATTTGTGCGTCACATCAATCACCACTTCATGAAATGTGGTGCATGTATCAAACGCAACTCGCTGGTCATGCAATTGATAGCCTTGGTCAGCTCACTGTTATTGCGTACTTCTAAAGCCCTCGCCGCCGCCGCCGCACGCACCATGCTTTGTTTTGTCTTCAATGGGGTCAAGAGCAATGCTTCATTAGCATACGCCCTAGCAACGGAGGCGGAGTCTCGATCGGGCGAGAACAATAGGTGCGAACCGCAACGCAAAGGCGAGCGTTCGAAAAAAATGTGTGGCGCTCCGTCGGAATGAGTCAAAAGTCGCAAAAAATGAAATCGAAGTTATGCCTATAGGTGAATTCTACAGACTCTAAGCTTTACACTGATATGTAATACAACTCCTTTCGACATCCCTATAGATCATAAAAACGAATATTAACCACGTTTGTTATGTCAGTTGATTTTCTAAATAACGGAGAAAATCGCTCTCAAAGTTCAGGCTATGTTCATGCTCACAACCTGTTTCTTTCACGGGACGAAACAATACAACTGTCCTGCTTAGCGACGGCGTTTACGCTCCATCGCACGCACTACCGTATAAGGCGATAGCTTGGGTATGTAAGATAATCAACCAATCGCAGGACAGGTCTATCATTAACGATTCTGACCAATACGGCAGCCCGAATGTAAACTTCGGCGCGTTTGTGTCCGTGCCGCTGCCGCCGCATGAATGAGTCGGTACGCGTTGTGTGTCGGCTGCGTTGTGGTTTGCCGCAATTTTTAACTCACAAACAATAGGAAACAGTAGAAAGAAAAGAAGGCACGCAATACGTCTTACGAGAAGCGTCTTTTAGCGAGGGCGTTGATCGCTTCCATTCTCCTCCCATACATGTTGTTGTCAATGGAAACTAAAGAGGATGCGTTTAGCAAGTACCAATACCTAAATAGAACCTGAGAACCTATTGTAGGCGGGCACGCAATGCGTCTTACGAGAAGCGTCTTTTAGCGAGGGCGTTCATCGCTTCCATTCTCCTCCCATGTTGTTGTCAATGGAAACTAAAGAGGATGCGTTTAGCAAGTACCAATACCTATTAAATAGAACCTGAGAACCTATTCTAAGCGGGGGTTCAAAAGACAGCATCGGTAGAAAAAGTCAATGAAGTTGATTAACGATAGTCGTCTTTTGAGATCGTATTCTTTGCGTGTACTTAAAACCCTCAAATTACGCACATGGTCGTAATGTTGCAGAGCATCAAAAACTGCTTTCGCGTCTTTTCTGCTGCAGCTGTATACAGCCGTAACATTATGAATTCCCGCCATATTAAAGGCACATTTCCTTTATAGGCGTTGCGTGCACAGTAATTATCGCTTATCAGAAGTATCAGAAGTATCAGAAGCAAAGGTTGATGTAGGCTTGACAGCTTCACGTTGGGTTTACAATGATTCTCAGTCACTTTTCTAATAGCATAGCATATAAAAAACAATTAACTTGTAGCTTAAGCGGATCTTTTTTTTTTTACATCACATGTGCAGTTACAATCTTTCTGCGTTTGAGAAGTGGATCATAAACAATAATACTGAAAAATATTCGGAATTAATACTTAGGCCTTCTTCACTTCGTTTTGTATTCACAAACCTTATCAGAAAAAAAAATGATTGCTTGATTACTTTCGGGTAAAGGAACTACCGGAAAGGAACCGCATTTAATTTTCTTGTTAACGAACCTAAGCTAATAGCAAACCATATTTCATTGTGTGATTAACGAACCTTCAGAATAATCAATTGTATTACCCCCCTCCCCCAAGGAAAAAAAAAAGCATTTCAATGTCATGCGTTGTCAATAGCGATAAAAGGCCCGTTTTTATTTCGTAGTGTGTCTCAGTACTCCTGTGCTTATTTCTAAGGATGTGCCTCTCTTAATGATTGCGATTGATGTTCAACTATTTCTTTCACGCGAGCTTGAACAGGAAGAAGCTAAAATTCAGGCAAGGAGACGAGTTTTCTTCCATGATATGCAATCATTAAGACACATCTATTCACGAAAGTTTTGTGATTGCTTATGTGCTAAAGAATTGTGTCCATTACATGAATCAGGCACTATACAAAACGGTTGAAATCTACTGAAAGTCGAACTTTGTTTTGTTTTTTGTTTTTTTTGTTCAATTTCATTTCAATTTTAAGCGGGGATAGACTAGAAATTAGTTTGTCTATACTGGCAGGAGACATTACAGTTTTCCAGTACATGCTCCGCATTTAAACAGTCGCCATATTTTCGTGGTCAGAATCAGATAATGGACACGTGATATATTATAAAAATGAAAATAGAAAACAACGAACACGCCATATGTACGAACATTATGAACTTCAATGAATTAAACTTACCTGTGATATTCTGCATAAAAAACAAGCACGCCGATTAAATGATTTAATATAATTAATAGAGCACACAGCGATATCATGCATGGCAGATCAAATCAAGTTCAATTGGTGAGAAAGCTAAATGAAGTTTAAAAGTTGACTTCTTTTCGTTTCTCTTTCAATTCATGAAAACAGAATTACATTGTATATCTATTGAAGAGGATTGTCTCTGTTGCGAACGATCGCCATATATAGCACTGTTAGTCTCCTGCGCAAATCCGAATCCCTAAATACTTTAATTTTTGCTTGATAATGTAATAACCCTGCTCATAATTTCATAAAGGACTCGCAAATTCAAAGTTTCAAACCGTATACTAAAACATTATATTGTATACAGTGTATTTCAAAATAACATTTTGAATGCGTTGCGTGTTAGCATGTTAATAGCACCAATCTGCCTTTTATTTTCCGTATACGTAAAGCGCACAGAAACGTAACCAAATGTTACAAAATACAGTGAAATGCATTGTACGGCGTGGTACTATCATTAGAAGTATATCCCATTCCTTTTTACTTTTATTGCTTGAACCAAACCATGTGTCATTTTCGTAGCGACATCACTAGGAATTAGAATGTATGAAGATAATCGTTACTCATTTTTTTTTTGCGCTACTATTATAGCATTTACACTTTCCAACTTTTATTGACATGCAGTACTATGTTACTGTATTGTTACGATTACGAATGTTGGTTATGAATTCAAAAGACTGGTTTATTAATCGAACTACACAGGTAATAGCTGTTTCGAAAGTAGTTCGATACAAGTTCAAAACGCGATCGAAGTCATTGTCATAGGTGGAACTGATAGCTCTAGAAAACTTGTTTAGGCTAGTAAAGATTGCCGTATAGGCAATCTTTGTAGAAAGTTTTGACATAGGCCGTCTATTGAGTATTTTGAGAAATTTAATAAAGAATTATTTGTTTTGATTATGTCAAGAATTAGTTTGAACTATGAGAATAAAAAGGCGCGGTTACCCAAACAATGTCGTAGTTCGATTAGACAGTCATGATGGGTAAAGTGAATTCATGACTTGACTAATCCTTACTGAATTGATGATCACTTCTGTAAACCATCAGTTATGTCTTGTAATCGTAGTCAAAATTCTTTTGAGCGATGAGACGAAAACCAACAAACAAAATGCCGAGTATCATCGCTCGAGATTCCAACATTTGGCGTCACCCGACCAACAATAAGTGACAAATCAAATGGAATATTATATTGTGGGATAGCAGACTGTGTTACGATTTTTAAATGTTTCGAGCAATTGTTTAAAAAAAAGAGAGAAAATGAGGCAAAGTTCAAGAAATTAGAAAAAAAGCACGTAAATGCAGGCGATCATGTTTGATAATCATAGTAAGAGATTACAATCGGCCGTGCGGATGTATATGATTGCCTTATTTACATGTCTGATTTCTGTAAACTATGTGATATTTAAATTTAAGTTCCCTTCCCTCCTTGATAGAAGTTTTGTTGGGTTTTCGCTATAGGCATTTATTAGGAAACGCTGTAAAAACGACAACAAATGCCTACTATACATCAAGAGATGACCTATACATACATGAAACACAAAAAAATCTCTACGTTCTGATATAAATCAACTGCTTGTTTGTTTGTTTGTTTGTTTGTTTGTTTTGAATTACCATGGTCTTTGTCGGGGGAAAGATGAAGAAAAGTAGTATCACTCTCAAATCCGGATGATTGCGATAAGTGTGTATCCCCGCCCTTTCTATACAGGTAAACGATTTAAGCTTGGTATGCTATTATAAAAGCCGGCATGTGTCACGCGGAAGAACTGATTCCGTGATCACTTTTAGCCTTTCATAAAATTCACGTTTTAAGATGGTAACGATAGCTTGTAGGAGATAGAGTAAGTTAGCGTCACTGACTGTGGTTCTGAACACAAAAGGAGACTGAAAAATTCCTTTACAAATTAGCAGACATAATGCCGATCCTCCAACACTGTTGCTCCATTCCGTCATTGATTCTGCTATCAATGGCGAAGAAAGAATACTGGTTGCGTGATTATCCACCCCTTAATAGCAGGAAGTTTACCTTTCATTGTTTAAGGCTTCGTTGATGCGGGGTTTACTCGGATACAAGGCGTGAACATTGCCGTCCGAGTTCTTTCATTCGAAATTCCTCAGAATACGCAATTCAATGGGCAATTAGCGCTGCTACTTGGCAAAGCTGTTAGCCAACCCAATTGTCCCAATTCTTTGCAGACTTGACCTCTCACATGTCAGCTACACGCAATACACGGCAAACAGCTTTCATTACAAACATTCTGATTAAAAAACAAAACAAAATGAAGAAGCACACTTTTGAGTAGCGACACAGCCTTCTGTCCCTTTCTCAAATAGGTCCTACTTCTAAAAAAAATACACAGATGACTAGAGTCAGAATATCCTCCAAAGGGAACACGAGCTATCTGGGCATTAATGTCTTCCTATTTCTCTCCATGCCGTCACGGCCCAAACCATCATAAGTAATAAGGCAATGAGTTTCATTAACCAGGGAAATAATAGTACGCATTACATACATTTGGCGAATTATCACACAAATTGTCGACTTTATAAAAACGAGAATAATTGACAACTTAGGCCCTACTATATCTCCAGAGATGAACTTTAAACAGCAAGTCACATACCAGGGAACGAAAGTTATGATTATTTGAACAAATTCATTAATGAGGCCAATTAATAACCGTTGTAGAAGTACACACACGCATAAAAAAGGTTTCGAGTTCGATATGTGATCATTGTATTAGCTCATAGATAAAGTATCATAAATTTTGCGTAATCGTACGTTGGAATTATTTTTTTCAGTGCGATTTGTGCGTCATGTCAATCACCACTCATTGAAATGGAGTGCATGTATCAAACGAAACTCGCTGGTCATGCAATCAATAGCCTTGGTCAGCTCACTATTATTGCGTAATTCTATAGCCCTCGCCGCTTGGCCGCCGACGCCGCCGCGCGCACCATGCTTTGTTTTGTCTTCAAAGGGGTCAAGAGCAATGCCTCATTAGCATACACCCTAGCAACGGAGGCGGAGTCTCGATCTGGCAAGAACAATAGGTGCGAAACGCAACGCAAAGGCGAGCGTTCGAAAAAAATGTAACCGAAAAAAATTGTCTCAGAAAAACGGTGATTTGGGACACTTGTACTCATTTTCACACGCTGAAATTTTCTGTACAAACAGATAAAACATAAAGGAATCAAAATCCGTCATAAAAAAATTTCGACCCGAGTAGTGCTTCCCCTTCATTTTCGGCTCATTACGGGAAAACTCCCCGTGCGACTTATGACTCATTTTGTCGGAGCGCCACACATATATACGGAAAGAGAGTTAATGTTTTCTCGTGTTTTTAAATTCGCAAAAAGCACCAGGTTCGCGAAATTGGCGAAAATAAAAAAACCTCGCAAAACATTCGGCGTATGTGGATCGCTAATACTAGATACTACGCAATGTGCGGGCATCGGTTAGGTCGAAGTCTTGACTAGGCCGGCCGGCCCATCTGGTGATAAAATAAACGATACAGAACACTGCGGTTTTCAACGATAGTGATAAAACTTTGATGGAAACGGTGAAGTAATGAATGGATCGTGCAGTGAATTTGTGAGGGTTCCTACTATCCTAGCTAGATAGAATGCTGATGAGCTGTGACCGGGAGTACGAAGTGAGTGAGATGTGATAAGATATGATAATTTCTAATACGTAACCCGACCAGACGCTGCGCTATCATGTGGGCTGTGTATAGTAGAATTAGATACTAAGGTAGGCCTACTAGGATACAGAGCGTTGTTACGGGCCGAAATCGCCAAAGATGCGACACAAAAATGTAGAAACGCTAAGAAATTCACCTTAATTCACCTCCGATTTAGAAGATGTCAATATATCACAAGACAAAATTGTTCGAAATGCTCATGTTAGACCTTCTACTGCACAGTACAATACCAAATTTGTGCCTCCCTTTGCCGATTTTCTCTTTAGTTAGTTTGCTCGGTAGAATTAATGGGTAAAGTTGCTGTGGTGTATCGTGAAAGATGTCGATTATTCCGTCACGAAAATCGTCCTGAATTATAATGCGATGTTTACATAGCGCTACAGTAAAAACATAACTTTTCGTAGAAGGGTTGATTTGCAGTCTATTATTCCAATAATCAGAGTGAATGATTAGATCTATATTTTTTTTTCGTGCGCCCGTGGTAGCTGTAGTATAGAAACTCTAGGTATTATAGGCACCTATATTTTTTAAACCGACCGCCCGTTTTCCCATTGAAAAGCACGCAAATCCAGTGAATGGGCAAATTCTAGACCGGTGTTAACAATAATTACGTGTATTTACTACCTTAATGAGGATATTCTTCAATTCTTTTTCCTCCTGTTTCCTCTAGTTATTTACATGTATCCCCCTTTTTTTTCTTGATTTGTATTCTGTGTGAATGTTCCAGCGTATTATTGCGCCCCGGCCCGGCCCACGCGTATTTTTGATCTTATACGCGAGAAAGCCATTGAGGGAGGAGGATGGTCGATCTTCGATGAGTAGCCTAGTAGGGCCTATCATAGTAACAAAGGTCAGTGTACGATCTTTGACAGTAAGTCTACTGTAGTAGACTGACTAGACCCTATCAAAGATCGTACACCGACCTTTGTTACTATAGACAATTCCGGAATCCACTAGACTTCTTAACTTTACATACGGCCGAGCTGCGAAGTTGAAATTGCGTGAAGGCCATAACTAACGTTAGGGCCTAGGCTATATAATATATTAGAACTGCACAGCTGCGTCTGGTCGGGCTAGCTAGGCCTAGGCCCTACGTAAGGATATAAATTAATGATAGAAAGACCTAGGCCTACTGTACTGAGATGACATTGAGACCTGAGTCAAGAGCGATATTACGAAGTTAATAATATGTCTCACATTTACATCAAAGCTCATCACACAGCCGAAATTTTGACATGGACTTCTGTTTTCTAAACGTAGCTAAATTAGGCCGGTAACGTAGTTAGGCCCTAGGCCCAAGTTAGTACAGCGACCAGCCCGATTTGATATTGTTAGGCATACTGCTGCTCTGAAGTACGAGTTCAAGTCAGCACTAAGCCCGGTTCAGAATGAAAACAACTCTCACCAATCTAAATTTTGAAGTCTATCTGGCATTGGTCCTGCGTCACCAGCATTGTACCCTGGCCTGCCGTGTGGCAAGGGCTCGTAGTCGTACTGACAATCTCCAGGAAGTCCGTCCGCTTCAACCGGACCGCCCTGGGCCTCCCCCCTAGCTAGTCCGCAGCGTCTCCCTCCGTGCGGCTCGTCATCACAACATCTATCTCTCCAACTTCACCAGGGTCATCATCACTAGTGTATATCACTCAGTTCATCATCGCTCCCACATTCAAATTCCACCAAGAAATCATCCTGATCATCGCTGACCTTGACGTACGATGTCATTATCGAAAAACAAACTTTCAAAACGTTCTTTTTATATGCAAATACCGGGTATCGTACAACAACTTGTATAATACAATGCATGCATTATGCGCGCGGGGGCCTGCCACGCTCGAGACCTTGCGCGATTCCTTTCACCCCATGACGTCATCGGCAAAGCCTCGAAATTTACGCTGTGACCTAGATTTCAGGGGGGTGACAGGTGTAAATCTTCAATATCCTCTAACTCCACTTCAAAAAGGCCATTTTAAACGATGTAAACGACAAATTGTTTTATGTGTCCCACTCTTTGATTTCATATATAATATAATATCTTCAGTATTCCCCTTTAAGATATTTTGGCGACGTCAGTGATGATTAGGAATTCATGAATCAATTTAAGTTGACGCATTTGCATCGCACAGTTCCCTTAACTTTCACATTCCCTCATGATAACCTTCGTTATTCAATTACTTTGGTTATTCCTGTGAACGATCTGCTGAGTATAGATATCAAACTCGTTAGGCTTTGGCTTGTTTAATAACCTGAATATAATACCTTATACACTTTCCAAGATATTCCAGGCTTTCGAGCAACAGAAATGTAAAGAAGAGGCTTAGAGATGACCTGTCCGAGTTCCATGGATTAATACTTATACCAGGCAGCAGTGGAAAAAGCTTAAACGGATTTATAGATGTGCATAAAGCCATGGATGGTATGAGCTCGCCCAAGGTTGTGTTTGGAAATCGCTATCACTTGCTCAATGCGATAAAGTTCTGGCGTGAGAGATCATTAAGACGGCGGTCGTCAACAGGTAGGTCGAGACCCAATTCATGTTCATTGATCACTTACCAAATTCAATTATGCTATTAAACGAGGAATGTTCGCATGCATTTTAATTTCGTGAACTTCGCGAGCAGCAGCATTCGCGAAATTAAAATACACGCAAAAGTTTTTGCCTTCACAATACGCATGCATACTTTCTCATTTCATGAATTGTGCATGAAGTTTTGGAGGGTGTTGTCACAATGATGTCGAAAATTTCCTGACAGGAAGTCCTCTTTTCACACACACACAAAAAAAAATACTTATGTGAAAATTAGCATACCAACAAAGTAAAGGGTAATGAATACCTACACGCACGGGACGAAACTTCCTGGAGAGAGAGAGAAAAAAAAACCCAATAACACCAAGAAACGTGTTAGGGGACATGTGGACATGTAAATATGTACAAAATGCAATGACTCAGAGATTAATAATGAGTGGAGATAGTGACTCTAGTCGCTCTTGTCTACTTATACAATCACTGTCTTTTTTCATTTTATATCTTTCACAGGCTTGTATATGGTGACTTTTGCTGTCCAAATGTGTGAAGAGATATCTCTTTTCGGGTTTTGGCCATTTTCGTATCGTTTTCATTATGGCCAGAAGGTACCGGTGCCGTACCATTATTTTGACAGTATGACAAACGCAGGTGCCTTGAGAAGCCATGCGATGGACGAGGAATTTAATATCCTCTTGCAGCTGCACAACATGGGCGTTCTCCGACTCCGCCTCGGTAGTTGTGAATAAAGAGAAGGGTTGATATTAGAAAACTATAGTCTGTATGTAGACCTCTAAAGCGTGTTGGAAGCCATTTGTTGTCAAAAGGAGA
Organism: Diadema setosum; assembly: GCF_964275005.1. Classification (NCBI taxonomy): domain Eukaryota; kingdom Metazoa; phylum Echinodermata; class Echinoidea; order Diadematoida; family Diadematidae; genus Diadema; species Diadema setosum. Next base: position 17,595,852 of record NC_092697.1, read on the forward strand.
GAAATCATAGATTATCCGGGGGGTGGCTGTAGCCCCAGCATCCCGAGAGAACTCCTTCTTCATCTGTACAGTTGGGGTCATCCCACAGGACCGACGCCCACGAGTCATACAACCCATGAGTTCGACATTGAAATGAGGTCCATGAGTCATACATCAGCCCATGAGTTCGATACTAGCAAATAGAGCCCATGAGTTCGATGAACTAGATAAAAACAGCCCGCGAGTTCGATAGATACAACACGGGGCTCAATGTGTCGGTCTTATGGGGCTTGTTAACTTAGTGTCGAACTCATGGGCTGTATGACTCATAGCTGTATAACTCATGGGCTGTAGGGCTCGTGAGCTCTATGACTTGTGGGCTGTATGACTCGTGGGTGTAGGTCTCGTGACGTACACTTGTTTTACATTGTAAATTGGTTGTATTTCTGGAATAGTATTCTAGTCCAAATTTTTGCATCATCTTCTTATGCAAGAAATAAGAGTAAACATGTATGATTTGATGGATAATTTTACTAGAAATGTTGCTATGGCGCTTGACATACCTCCTCCATAATGATTGGTTCTCACGATAGATCTAGATTACTTCTTGACAATGTGAAACGACAGTCTCACATAATTGGCGAAATGAATAAATAAATAAATAAATAAATAAATAGATAAATAAACAAATAGATAAAATGACATGTTTGTTACAAATGCGTTGAGTGTTTACTTCCCTTGACCTGGCTTTCATTTGGGTGGATGGATGGCTATTTGTTTAACAGTCGACAGTGGAGGTATCATTGGGGATTTAAGCATGTTTACTTGACCTTGACCGTAGGTTGCCCTTTGCTCCATGTCCTATAATTCTTAAAATGATCACTAACTGGTAACATACAATTTCTTGGCATTACTTTGAGCTATTTTCAAAATATAGAAAGGGAAAATTGTGATATTTCAACATTTCCCTTTACCTTTGACGCTATGACCAAAATCTCTCCGTACAGTATCATTGTGCAATAATGCATGAATACCTAGCTTATCAAGTTAAAGCATTGACTAATGTCAACGGTATGGAGAAAAAGTGTAAGATTTATTAATTTAAGCATTAAATGGAAAAATCTTGGCATTTTAGTTTGACCATTGCGCCTGACCGTTGACCAAAAAATCCCCAAAGGAAATTTAATGACGACACGTTCAGCAATGTCCGAAACGTGGAGGAAAATATATTAGTAGATTTTAAATATGAATTGCTGTTAGTGCTTTCCGAATGCAAACTAATTTTGGGATGACACAGCAGGATATGACAGTTATGTAAACCACGCAAACTTATAGCTGTACAAGCGTCAATCGATGTAAGAATTAGATAATTTCAGTTTTATATAGTTAATAAGATAGTTACCATTTAACTATAAGTTGTGTCGAATGATGCTAGTACATCCTCATCAACATTCATTCTGATGCTCTATGAAAGAAACGCTCAAAAACATTTAGTAAGATTGTACGGTGTCACAAACGTTCTGGAAGGAACATAGCATGGGCGTAAATCCCGGGGTGGGGGGGGGATGGGGGGGATATATCCCCCCCTGAAATGGAGGAGGGGGGATGGCCTGTACAATCATCCCCCCCCCCCCTGAATTTTGGGGAAAAAAATGGAGGAATCAGAAATGTGATTGTAACAATTTTGACATAATTATTTGCGTGACGTTTGTACGCCGGCCTTCAGACAGGTAACATAGCTGAACAGTATTCTATCTTGTAGGAAAATGTATACATAATTTTTCTCAAGCGCTCGCTCGCTTCGCTCGCTCGCGAAGAAAGTAACATCGACATACAGTCACTGTAAGGTATGGCTCAGACGTTGACAACGTCAAATAGTATAGGCCTACATGTAAACATGCTATATGACGCGAGTAACTGGGGACCATCTGCAAAATATGTACGAAAACAAACAAACAATAACAAAAACTATATCATCATAATTGAACCCCCTCCATTTCCTGAATCATTTCTGAGAAACGACAGTGACTGATTACTCAGTCAGGATACATCTATGGGCATTCCCAGGGAAGATCAGGCGCGTCAAATCTATCTCGGCGGGGGGGGGGGGGGGGGGGGGGCAAAGGGGCATTTGCCCCGCCCCTTTGGAAGTGTTTAGGCAGACAAATCATTTATCCCCCAAGCAATTCCCGAGATGAGGACAAATCTCGAACTTTCTTAATGGAAAATTGTCCAAATATCCCCAGAACTATGCACCAGATCGTTGTATTGCAATCATCGCGGCTAAAGCATGCAAAAGCTCCGCTATATACAGGATCCCTTTCGATAAACTTTGTACACTTTTTATTTGACATTGACGTATATATCCCTAATCCATCAAAGAGTGTACAGCAGATCTTTCACTTAACAAAAGCACCCTCATATATGCAGAGGCGTCGATCGGGGGGGGGGGGTGGTTCTCCCATAAAAGTGGGACAAACAAAAGCGAAAAATATAGCTACAAACGGCAGTTTTTGGAGTGTAAAATATCAAAATTTTAAAGCTCGCTCGCTCCGTTCGCTCGCATTCAACCATAATGCCATTCTCCTGATGTTGCTGCCAGTGACTGACAGCAGTTTTCGGCCGGTGCGCCCCCCTCAATTTCCAAAGCGAAAAATAAGCTACGAACGGCAGTTTTGGGACTGTAAAATGTGAAAATTTTGAAGCTCGCTCGCATTCAATCATTATGCCATTCTCCTGATGTTGCTGCCAGTGATTTACAGCAGTTGCGCCCGGTGCGTCCCCCTTAATTTCCAAAGCGAAAAATATAGCTACGAACGGTAGTTTTGGGACTGTAAAATGTCAAAATTTTGAAGCTCGCTCGCTTCGCTCGCTCGCATTTAATCATTATGCCATTCTCCTGATGTTGCTGCCAGTGATAGCCAGCAGTTTTCGCCCGGTGCGCTCCCCTTTATTTCCAAAGTGAAATAATACAGCCACAAACGGCAGTCTTTGGACTGTAAAATGTCAAAATTTTCAAGCTCGCTCGCTCCGCTCGCTCGCATTTAACCGCTATGCCATTCTCCTGATGTTGCTGCCAATGACTGACAGCAGTTTTCGGCCGGTGCGCTCCCCTTTATTTCCAAAGTGAAATAATACAGCCACAAACGGCAGTCTTTGGACTGTAAAATGTCAAAATTTTCAAGCTCGCTCGCTCCGCTCACTCGCATTTAACCGCTATGCCATTCTCCTGATGTTGCTGCCAGTGATTGCCAGCAGTTGCGCCCGGTGCGCCCCCCTCAATTTCCAAAGCGAAAAATAAGCTACGAACGGCAGTTTTGGGACTGTAAAATGTGAAAATTTTTAAGCTCGCTCGCATTCAATCATTATGCCATTCTCCTGATGTTGCTGCCAGTGATTGACAGCAGTTGCGCCCGGTGCGTCCCCCTTAATTTCCAAAGCGAAAAATATAGCTACGAACGGTAGTTTTGGGACTGTAAAATGTAAAAATTTTGAAGCTCGCTCGCTTCGTTCGCTCGCATTTAATCATTATGCCATTCTCCTGATGTTGCTGCCAGTAATTGCCAGCAGTTTTCGCCCGGTGCGCTCCCCTTTATTTCCAAAGTGAAATAATACAGCCACAAACGGCAGTCTTTGGACTGTAAAATGTCAAAATTTTCAAGCTCGCTCGCTCCGCTCGCTCGCATTTAATCGCTATGCCATTCTCCTGATGTTGCTGCCAGTGATTGCCAGCAGTTGCGCCCGGTGCGGCTCCCCTTAATTTTCAAAGCGAAAAAGTATAGCTACAAACGGCAGTTTTTAGACTCTAAAATGTCAGAATTTTCAAGCTCGCTCGCTCCGCTCGCTCGCATTTAATCGCTATGCCATTCTCCTGATGTTGCTGCCAATGATTGACAGCAGTTGCGCCCGGTGCGGTCCCCTTAATTTCCAAAGCGAAAAATATAACTACGAACGGTAGTTTTGGGACTGTAAAATGTCAAAATTTTGAAGCTCGCTCGCTTCGCTCGCTCGCATTTAATCATTATGCCATTCTCCTGATGTTGCTGCCAGTAATTGCCAGCAGTTTTCGCCCGGTGCGCTCCCCTTTATTTCCAAAGTGAAATAATACAGCCACAAACGGCACCTTTGGACTGTAAAATGTCAAAATTTTCAAGCTCGCTCGCTCCGCTCGCTCGCATTTAATCGCTATGCCATTCTTCTGATGTTGCTGCCAGTAATTGCCAGCAGTTTTCGCCCGGTGCGCTCCCCTTTATTTCCAAAGTGAAATAATACAGCACAAACGGCAGTCTTTGGACTGTAAAATGTCAAAATTTTCAAGCTCGCTCGCTCCGCTCGCTCGCATTTAATCGCTATGCCATTCTCCTGATGTTGCTGCCAGTGATTGCCAGCAGTTGCGCCCGGTGCGGCTCCCCTTAATTTTCAAAGCGAAAAAGTATAGCTACAAACGGCAGTTTTTAGACTCTAAAATGTCAGAATTTTCAAGCTCGCTCGCTCCGCTCGCTCGCATTTAATCGCTATGCCATTCTCCTGATGTTGCTGCCAATGATTGACAGCAGTTGCGCCCGGTGCGTCCCCCTTAATTTCCAAAGCGAAAAATATAGCTACGAACGGTAGTTTTGGGACTGTAAAATGTAAAAATTTTGAAGCTCGCTCGCTTCGTTCGCTCGCATTTAATCATTATGCCATTCTCCTGATGTTGCTGCCAGTAATTGCCAGCAGTTTTCGCCCGGTGCGCTCCCCTTTATTTCCAAACTGAAATAATACAGCCACAAACGGCAGTCTTTGGACTGTAAAATGTCAAAATTTTCAAGCTCGCTCGCTCCGCTCGCTCGCATTTAATCGCTATGCCATTCTCCTGATGTTGCTGCCAGTGATTGCCAGCAGTTGCGCCCGGTGCGGCTCCCCTTAATTTTCAAAGCGAAAAAGTATAGCTACAAACGGCAGTTTTTAGACTCTAAAATGTCAGAATTTTCAAGCTCGCTCGCTCCGCTCGCTCGCATTTAATCGCTATGCCATTCTCCTGATGTTGCTGCCAATGATTGACAGCAGTTGCGCCCGGTGCGGTCCCCTTAATTTCCAAAGCGAAAAATATAACTACGAACGGTAGTTTTGGGACTGTAAAATGTCAAAATTTTGAAGCTCGCTCGCTTCGCTCGCTCGCATTTAATCATTATGCCATTCTCCTGATGTTGCTGCCAGTAATTGCCAGCAGTTTTCGCCCGGTGCGCTCCCCTTTATTTCCAAAGTGAAATAATACAGCCACAAACGGCACCTTTGGACTGTAAAATGTCAAAATTTTCAAGCTCGCTCGCTCCGCTCGCTCGCATTTAACCGCTATGCCATTCTCCTGATGTTGCTGCCAGTGATTGCCAGCAGTTGCGCCCGGTGCGCCCCCCTCAATTTCCAAAGCGAAAAATAAGCTACGAACGGCAGTTTTGGGACTGTAAAATGTGAAAATTTTGAAGCTCGCTCGCATTCAAACATTATGCCATTCTCCTGATGTTGCTGCCAGTGATTGACAGCAGTTGCGCCCGGTGCGTCCCCCTTAATTTCCAAAGCGAAAAATATAGCTACGAACGGTAGTTTTGGGACTGTAAAATGTAAAAATTTTGAAGCTCGCTCGCTTCGTTCGCTCGCATTTAATCATTATGCCATTCTCCTGATGTTGCTGCCAGTGATAGCCAGCAGTTTTCGCCCGGTGCGCTCCCCTTTATTTCCAAAGTGAAATAATACAGCCACAAACGGCAGTCTTTGGACTGTAAAATGTCAAAATTTTCAAGCTCGCTCGCTCCGCTCGCTCGCATTTAACCGCTATGCCATTCTCCTGATGTTGCTGCCAATGACTGACAGCAGTTTTCGGCCGGTGCGCTCCCCTTTATTTCCAAAGTGAAATAATACAGCCACAAACGGCAGTCTTTGGACTGTAAAATGTCAAAATTTTCAAGCTCGCTCGCTCCGCTCACTCGCATTTAACCGCTATGCCATTCTCCTGATGTTGCTGCCAGTGATTGCCAGCAGTTGCGCCCGGTGCGCCCCCCTCAATTTCCAAAGCGAAAAATAAGCTACGAACGGCAGTTTTGGGACTGTAAAATGTGAAAATTTTTAAGCTCGCTCGCATTCAATCATTATGCCATTCTCCTGATGTTGCTGCCAGTGATTGACAGCAGTTGCGCCCGGTGCGTCCCCCTTAATTTCCAAAGCGAAAAATATAGCTACGAACGGTAGTTTTGGGACTGTAAAATGTAAAAATTTTGAAGCTCGCTCGCTTCGTTCGCTCGCATTTAATCATTATGCCATTCTCCTGATGTTGCTGCCAGTAATTGCCAGCAGTTTTCGCCCGGTGCGCTCCCCTTTATTTCCAAAGTGAAATAATACAGCCACAAACGGCAGTCTTTGGACTGTAAAATGTCAAAATTTTCAAGCTCGCTCGCTCCGCTCGCTCGCATTTAATCGCTATGCCATTCTCCTGATGTTGCTGCCAGTGATTGCCAGCAGTTGCGCCCGGTGCGGCTCCCCTTAATTTTCAAAGCGAAAAAGTATAGCTACAAACGGCAGTTTTTAGACTCTAAAATGTCAGAATTTTCAAGCTCGCTCGCTCCGCTCGCTCGCATTTAATCGCTATGCCATTCTCCTGATGTTGCTGCCAATGATTGACAGCAGTTGCGCCCGGTGCGGTCCCCTTAATTTCCAAAGCGAAAAATATAACTACGAACGGTAGTTTTGGGACTGTAAAATGTCAAAATTTTGAAGCTCGCTCGCTTCGCTCGCTCGCATTTAATCATTATGCCATTCTCCTGATGTTGCTGCCAGTAATTGCCAGCAGTTTTCGCCCGGTGCGCTCCCCTTTATTTCCAAAGTGAAATAATACAGCCACAAACGGCACCTTTGGACTGTAAAATGTCAAAATTTTCAAGCTCGCTCGCTCCGCTCGCTCGCATTTAATCGCTATGCCATTCTTCTGATGTTGCTGCCAGTAATTGCCAGCAGTTTTCGCCCGGTGCGCTCCCCTTTATTTCCAAAGTGAAATAATACAGCACAAACGGCAGTCTTTGGACTGTAAAATGTCAAAATTTTCAAGCTCGCTCGCTCCGCTCGCTCGCATTTAATCGCTATGCCATTCTCCTGATGTTGCTGCCAGTGATTGCCAGCAGTTGCGCCCGGTGCGGCTCCCCTTAATTTTCAAAGCGAAAAAGTATAGCTACAAACGGCAGTTTTTAGACTCTAAAATGTCAGAATTTTCAAGCTCGCTCGCTCCGCTCGCTCGCATTTAATCGCTATGCCATTCTCCTGATGTTGCTGCCAATGATTGACAGCAGTTGCGCCCGGTGCGTCCCCCTTAATTTCCAAAGCGAAAAATATAGCTACGAACGGTAGTTTTGGGACTGTAAAATGTAAAAATTTTGAAGCTCGCTCGCTTCGTTCGCTCGCATTTAATCATTATGCCATTCTCCTGATGTTGCTGCCAGTAATTGCCAGCAGTTTTCGCCCGGTGCGCTCCCCTTTATTTCCAAACTGAAATAATACAGCCACAAACGGCAGTCTTTGGACTGTAAAATGTCAAAATTTTCAAGCTCGCTCGCTCCGCTCGCTCGCATTTAATCGCTATGCCATTCTCCTGATGTTGCTGCCAGTGATTGCCAGCAGTTGCGCCCGGTGCGGCTCCCCTTAATTTTCAAAGCGAAAAAGTATAGCTACAAACGGCAGTTTTTAGACTCTAAAATGTCAGAATTTTCAAGCTCGCTCGCTCCGCTCGCTCGCATTTAATCGCTATGCCATTCTCCTGATGTTGCTGCCAATGATTGACAGCAGTTGCGCCCGGTGCGGTCCCCTTAATTTCCAAAGCGAAAAATATAACTACGAACGGTAGTTTTGGGACTGTAAAATGTCAAAATTTTGAAGCTCGCTCGCTTCGCTCGCTCGCATTTAATCATTATGCCATTCTCCTGATGTTGCTGCCAGTAATTGCCAGCAGTTTTCGCCCGGTGCGCTCCCCTTTATTTCCAAAGTGAAATAATACAGCCACAAACGGCACCTTTGGACTGTAAAATGTCAAAATTTTCAAGCTCGCTCGCTCCGCTCGCTCGCATTTAACCGCTATGCCATTCTCCTGATGTTGCTGCCAGTGATTGCCAGCAGTTGCGCCCGGTGCGCCCCCCTCAATTTCCAAAGCGAAAAATAAGCTACGAACGGCAGTTTTGGGACTGTAAAATGTGAAAATTTTGAAGCTCGCTCGCATTCAATCATTATGCCATTCTCCTGATGTTGCTGCCAGTGATTGACAGCAGTTGCGCCCGGTGCGTCCCCCTTAATTTCCAAAGCGAAAAATATAGCTACGAACGGTAGTTTTGGGACTGTAAAATGTAAAAATTTTGAAGCTCGCTCGCTTCGTTCGCTCGCATTTAATCATTATGCCATTCTCCTGATGTTGCTGCCAGTAATTGCCAGCAGTTTTCGCCCGGTGCGCTCCCCTTTATTTCCAAAGTGAAATAATACAGCCACAAACGGCAGTCTTTGGACTGTAAAATGTCAAAATTTTCAAGCTCGCTCGCTCCGCTCGCTCGCATTTAATCGCTATGCCATTCTCCTGATGTTGCTGCCAGTGATTGCCAGCAGTTGCGCCCGGTGCGGCTCCCCTTAATTTTCAAAGCGAAAAAGTATAGCTACAAACGGCAGTTTTTAGACTCTAAAATGTCAGAATTTTCAAGCTCGCTCGCTCCGCTCGCTCGCATTTAATCGCTATGCCATTCTCCTGATGTTGCTGCCAATGATTGACAGCAGTTGCGCCCGGTGCGGTCCCCTTAATTTCCAAAGCGAAAAATATAACTACGAACGGTAGTTTTGGGACTGTAAAATGTGAAAATTTTGAAGCTCGCTCGCTTCGCTCGCTCGCATTTAATCATTATGCCATTCTCCTGATGTTGCTGCCAGTAATTGCCAGCAGTTTTCGCCCGGTGCGCTCCCCTTTATTTCCAAAGTGAAATAATACAGCCACAAACGGCACCTTTGGACTGTAAAATGTCAAAATTTTCAAGCTCGCTCGCTCCGCTCGCTCGCATTTAATCGCTATGCCATTCTTCTGATGTTGCTGCCAGTGATTGCCAGCAGTTGCGCCCGGTGCGCCCCCCTCAATTTCCAAAGCGAAAAATAAGCTACGAACGGCAGTTTTGGGACTGTAAAATGTGAAAATTTTGAAGCTCGCTCGCATTCAATCATTATGCCATTCTCCTGATGTTGCTGCCAGTGATTTACAGCAGTTGCGCCCGGTGCGTCCCCCTTAATTTCCAAAGCGAAAAATATAGCTACGAACGGTAGTTTTGGGACTGTAAAATGTCAAAATTTTGAAGCTCGCTCGCTTCGTTCGCTCGCATTTAATCATTATGCCATTCTCCTGATGTTGCTGCCAGTAATTGCCAGCAGTTTTCGCCCGGTGCGCTCCCCTTTATTTCCAAACTGAAATAATACAGCCACAAACGGCAGTCTTTGGACTGTAAAATGCCAACATTTTCAAGCTCGCTCGCTCCGCTCGCTCGCATTTAATTGCTATGCCATTCTCCTGATGTTGCTGCCAGTGATTGCCAGCAGTTGCGCCCGGTGCGGCTCCCCTTAATTTTCAAAGCGAAAAAGTATAGCTACAAACGGCAGTTTTTAGACTCTAAAATGTCAGAATTTTCAAGCTCGCTCGCTCCGCTCGCTCGCATTTAATCGCTATGCCATTCTCCTGATGTTGCTGCCAATGATTGACAGCAGTTGCGCCCGGTGCGGTCCCCTTAATTTCCAAAGCGAAAAATATAACTACGAACGGTAGTTTTGGGACTGTAAAATGTCAAAATTTTGAAGCTCGCTCGCTTCGCTCGCTCGCATTTAATCATTATGCCATTCTCCTGATGTTGCTGCCAGTAATTGCCAGCAGTTTTCGCCCGGTGCGCTCCCCTTTATTTCCAAAGTGAAATAATACAGCCACAAACGGCACCTTTGGACTGTAAAATGTCAAAATTTTCAAGCTCGCTCGCTCCGCTCGCTCGCATTTAACCGCTATGCCATTCTCCTGATGTTGCTGCCAGTGATTGCCAGCAGTTGCGCCCGGTGCGCCCCCCTCAATTTCCAAAGCGAAAAATAAGCTACGAACGGCAGTTTTGGGACTGTAAAATGTGAAAATTTTGAAGCTCGCTCGCATTCAATCATTATGCCATTCTCCTGATGTTGCTGCCAGTGATTGACAGCAGTTGCGCCCGGTGCGTCCCCCTTAATTTCCAAAGCGAAAAATATAGCTACGAACGGTAGTTTTGGGACTGTAAAATGTAAAAATTTTGAAGCTCGCTCGCTTCGTTCGCTCGCATTTAATCATTATGCCATTCTCCTGATGTTGCTGCCAGTAATTGCCAGCAGTTTTCGCCCGGTGCGCTCCCCTTTATTTCCAAAGTGAAATAATACAGCCACAAACGGCAGTCTTTGGACTGTAAAATGTCAAAATTTTCAAGCTCGCTCGCTCCGCTCGCTCACATTTAATCGCTATGCCATTCTCCTGATGTTGCTGCCAGTGATTGCCAGCAGTTGCGCCCGGTGCGGCTCCCCTTAATTTTCAAAGCGAAAAAGTATAGCTACAAACGGCAGTTTTTAGACTCTAAAATGTCAGAATTTTCAAGCTCGCTCGCTCCGCTCGCTCGCATTTAATCGCTATGCCATTCTCCTGATGTTGCTGCCAATGATTGACAGCAGTTGCGCCCGGTGCGGTCCCCTTAATTTCCAAAGCGAAAAATATAACTACGAACGGTAGTTTTGGGACTGTAAAATGTCAAAATTTTGAAGCTCGCTCGCTTCGCTCGCTCGCATTTAATCATTATGCCATTCTCCTGATGTTGCTGCCAGTAATTGCCAGCAGTTTTCGCCCGGTGCGCTCCCCTTTATTTCCAAAGTGAAATAATACAGCCACAAACGGCACCTTTGGACTGTAAAATGTCAAAATTTTCAAGCTCGCTCGCTCCGCTCGCTCGCATTTAATCGCTATGCCATTCTTCTGATGTTGCTGCCAGTGATTGCCAGCAGTTGCGCCCGGTGCGCCCCCCTCAATTTCCAAAGCGAAAAATAAGCTACGAACGGCAGTTTTGGGACTGTAAAATGTGAAAATTTTGAAGCTCGCTCGCATTCAATCATTATGCCATTCTCCTGATGTTGCTGCCAGTGATTTACAGCAGTTGCGCCCGGTGCGTCCCCCTTAATTTCCAAAGCGAAAAATATAGCTACGAACGGTAGTTTTGGGACTGTAAAATGTCAAAATTTTGAAGCTCGCTCGCTTCGTTCGCTCGCATTTAATCATTATGCCATTCTCCTGATGTTGCTGCCAGTAATTGCCAGCAGTTTTCGCCCGGTGCGCTCCCCTTTATTTCCAAAGTGAAATAATACAGCCACAAACGGCAGTCTTTGGACTGTAAAATGCCAAAATTTTCAAGCTCGCTCGCTCCGCTCGCTCGCATTTAATCGCTATGCCATTCTCCTGATGTTGCTGCCAGTGATTGCCAGCAGTTGCGCCCGGTGCGGCTCCCCTTAATTTTCAAAGCGAAAAAGTATAGCTACAAACGGCAGTTTTTAGACTCTAAAATGTCTGAATTTTCAAGCTCGCTCGCTCCGCTCGCTCGCATTTAATCGCTATGCCATTCTCCTGATGTTGCTGCCAATGATTGACAGCAGTTGCGCCCGGTGCGGTCCCCCTTAATTTCCAAAGCGAAAAATATAACTACGAACGGTAGTTTTGGGACTGTAAAATGTGAAAATTTTGAAGCTCGCTCGCTTCGCTCGCTCGCATTTAATCATTATGCCATTCTCCTGATGTTGCTGCCAGTAATTGCCAGCAGTTTTCGCCCGGTGCGCTCCCCTTTATTTCCAAAGTGAAATAATACAGCCACAAACGGCAGTCTTTGGACTGTAAAATGTCAAAATTTTCAAGCTCGCTCGCTCCGTTCGCTCGCATTTAATCGCTATGCCATTCTCCTGATGTTGCTGCCAGTGATTGCCAGCAGTTGCGCCCGGTGCGGCTCCCCTTAATTTTCAAAGCGAAAAAGTATAGCTACAAACGGCAGTTTTTAGACTCTAAAATGTCAGAATTTTCAAGCTCGCTCGCTCCGCTCGCTCGCATTTAATCGCTATGCCATTCTCCTGATGTTGCTGCCAGTGACTGACAGCAGTTGCGCCCGGTGCGGTCCCCCTTAATTTCCAAAGCGAAAAATATAACTACGAACTGTAGTTTTGGGACTGTAAAATGTGAACATTTTGAAGCTCGCTCGCTTCGCTCGCTCGCATTTAATCATTATGCCATTCTCCTGATGTTGCTGCCAGTAATTGCCAGCAGTTTTCGCCCGGTGCGCTCCCCTTTATTTCCAAAGTGAAATAATACAGCACAAACGGCAGTCTTTGGACTGTAAAATGTCAAAATTTTCAAGCTCGCTCGCTCCGCTCGCTCGCATTTAACCGCTATGCCATTCTCCTGATGTTGCTGCCAGTGATTGCCAGCAGTTGCGCCCGGTGCGGCTCCCCTTAATTTTCAAAGCGAAAAAGTATAGCTACAAACGGCAGTTTTTAGACTCTAAAATGTCAGAATTTTCAAGCTCGCTCGCTCCGCTCGCTCGCATTTAATCGCTATGCCATTCTCCTGATGTTGCTGCCAGTGATTGACAGCAGTTGCGCCCGGTGCGGTCCCCCTTAATTTCCAAAGCGAAAAAGTATATCGACAAACGGCAGTTTTTATATAGACTGTAGAATGTCAAAATTTTCAAGCTCGCTCGCATTTAATCGCTATCAAATAGCGGCCATTCTCATGATGTTGCTGCCAGTGATTGACAGCAGTTGCACCCGGTGTGCCCCTCTTAATTTCCAAAGCGAAAATATAGCTACAAACGGCAGTTTTTGGACTGTAAAATGTCAAAATTTTTAATGCAAAAAGATTTACCCCCCCCCCCCCCCCGTTTGCTTCGCTCCCTCACATAACCGCTCCTCCTATAGATCAAATCCTGTCTACGCCGGTCATAGGCCCCATTATTTAGTAGGCCTTCACAGTGATGTCGCACAGACGGAGCAAGAGCTGAAATACCACGATTTAGTCTTTCAATAATATATTGTGAATATTTCATTTTCTTATTTTTCTTTTAAGAAGAGAAAATTTTCACCAAAAGTGTGCACCAGATCGCTGAATTTCAGGTCTGAAAATGCAAAATCTTCCTCGTGCGGGAGAGGGATACCCCCCCCCCCCTCCCTACACACCCTCCCCCCCTTCGGTCGCTCCGCTCCCTCTCACAGATATTTAGAAAACAAAAAAAAAATGTCTTCATACTTTTAAGGTCTGATTTTCCGCCGAAAGTCATCTGACAAGCAAAAAAAAAAAAAAAACAAGAACAAAAAGTCTTCATATTTTTGCTGCCACTTTCCTCCCACTTTATATTTCATGCAAAAGAGTGGGACATCCGGTCCCTGTAAAGTGTGTGTGTGGGGGGGGGGGGGGGGTGGGGGGCACCAAGCTTCTTCCCCCCCCCCCCCCCCCTGGTCCGGTTATGGGCTTGTAATCGTGGTGATGGGGACCATCCCCCCCCCCCCCCCACTCCTCAGTACGGATTTACGCCGTTGGAACATAGATTTGCCCTCCCTTCATGTGAAGACAATATCATTAGGAGCTGTAGAGATCTATATGCGCACGAATCATTCATAATAGCAAAAAGGTGCACATTTGTATTATAGACAAGTACAATATTTAACAGCACTATTTCCTGCTTATCTTCTTTTTTTTTTGAAGACTTTGTGACTAAGATAATATCGTGAAGAGCGTTACATAGGAAATAGACAAGTTAAGACTAACGTACATAATTAGATATAAGAACCACTCAGCGGCTGTATCAATCTTTAATATTAAATGGGTTAGTCAAATACCAGTTAGTGATTGGCTAAACACAGTCATGTAATGGAGGCACATTCGTTATGTTCGCCCATGGGCGAACATTTTTGTAATGTTCTCCCATGGGCAAACATTTTTGTAATGTTCTCCTATGGGAAAACATTTTCACGTAACAAATGACAGAAGGCCTGGGACCGCGCGCGCACAGTGAATTTGGCTCTGCGCGAGCGAGCGATCGAGTGTGTTGTGCTGGTGGTTGACGTTGACGTATTTGACGTATTTGCCTAACCCATATAATATAACAGATGATGACTTCTGTCGGGAACATTTACCAAACGTTCCACCCTCAGGGCTTGAAATGCTATTGAGGGAGGCTATAAGTCCCTCGACTTCGTCTCGGGACTTGTAACCTCCCTCAATAGCATTTCGAACCCTTCGGGTGGAACATTCGGTATGTTCCCTCCCCCGCCAGTCATCTATAATGGCTATAAGCCAGTTCGGAGTTCCACTTTGCGCATGAGCAGAAACAAGGTCATTCGGACCAACAGGCATGTTGGTTTTTAAATTTACTGGGATAAGCATCTGTCATGTAATGATTATTCATGTAATCCTTATAAATGCCGCTTGCCAGCACATCCACCTGTCTGCAAAAGTGGTATTTGGCAATATCAATAGAAAGAGATTGTCAATACATCCAATGCAAAATAATGAAATGGATGCTTTCTCAAGTGTGAATTGACAGATCATTCTGCTCATCTGGTCTACACAAGTTTATTCTTTGTTTGAACGGGATTGTTGAATCTCATAAATTGTTACGTAAAGCTTATGCATTATGTCGCTCTGAAAACGAGTGAAGTGCCCCTAACCAACTGAGAAAAAAGAAAGGTCATTCGTACCAATGTGCCCATGAGCTAACTCCGAACTGGCTTATTCATTGACGGCTGCGCCATAGCGATATCTATTGATAAGGTATAATTATGCATTTACATTACACTGTATTAAATGGGTTAGTCAAATACCGGTTAGTGAATGGCTAAACACAGTCACGTGATGGAGGCACATTGGTAATGTTCGCCCATGGGCAGAACAGTCTTGAATTGAATTGAAAATTGAATTGAACATTTTTGTAATGTTCTCCCATGGGAAAACATTTTCACGTAATAAATGACAAACGATACCAAACGATTGAACGATCATATTTTTTCAATCGATAGGATAAATTTGCATATTCCATACAATGTGAAAAAGCAGATGACCGATTATTGTAATGCGTATGAAAGTGTGATAATTTGACTATCCCATATAATATAACAGATGATAACTTTTGTTGTCGGGAACATGTACCAAACGTTTCACCCAAGGGTTTGAAACGCTATTTCGGGAGGCTTTAAGTCCCTCGACTTCGTCTCGGGACTTATAACCTCCCTCAATAGCATTTCAAACCCTTCGGGTGGAACATTCGGTATGTTCCCTCCCCCGCCAGTCATCATCTAAATAATGTACTGTACACGGATCACACTTAGGCATGTTGTCAGGAACGCTTTGGCTATAGGCTTAGCTCTTATTATTCGTTTCCATTATAAGTTCACACAGGCTGGACACATTCAAATTATGAATGTATGATTAAAAAGCCAAGCAAACTTTCTTCATTGTCGTATTTTTCAGCAGTGATTACTTCAAAGAATGCTATGTTTTGAGTACCGTATAAAGCATCAAAAAAAAGAAGAAGAAGAGAGAATCAGCAATAATATAAGCGTGCACCTGACCAACGACACCACACGGTTACATCAACCATTCGCAGCATATACTTTGATATGTGTATGGGCAGGTGAATAATTAATATGACCGAGGGAAGAAAATCAGACGTATCAGCTTAGATATTGCAATAAGCAAAATATCGTCATTTTCCCAGCGCAATCACGCTGTCGCTGTTATTGTTTTTCACTTTCTCTGTCAGCAAGACATATCCACCATCTAAATTTCATGTACTTATCATAAAATTACAATTTTGTAAATTGCTTTCATATCGGTATGTTTGCAACACCAAGATGATATGAGATGGTTAGTCACTCACAAAGTTGCTATTTTTGCCTGCCTGTATATCATGATTTGCAAATACTTCTCATTCTCCCAAATATATAATCTTTGTTATTTTATAAATGTTAAAAATAGAGTAAGCAATTACACGCCGGTGGCGGACCGGGGTCTGGGGTTGGAGGGGCGTTGGAGGGGCGCACATGGTACCCCTCCGGTGCTTTGTCTGCTCCGGGCCTCGGTCTGCCACTGGCACTGTACATCACAACATTTTCACGGTGAAACGAGACGCAGGAGAATTCAACTCTTGAAAAGTCACTGAGTAATGAGAGTCTGTTTAGGTACTTTTTCATCTTACTCCATTCACCTCATTAAGATTCTCACATGTAATAATAATAATAACAATAATAACAACAATAATAATAATAATAATAATAATAATAATAATAATAATAATAATAATAATAAACCGTATTTATATAGCGCATATCACAAAAATAGATTAATGTCTCTATGCACATTGAAGGAAGAAACTAACAGAAAGTAGGACAATCAAATAGAATTAAATAGTAATGCAATGTATACTCCTGTAATGAGTGGAATTTCTTTCTTTGTTTTTCTGGGCTATCCATACTCATATACGCTTGTGCCCTCTTTCTTTGAAATGTTCCTCATATGTCAACGTTAGTTGTAAGCGTTTGATAACTGAAAACATACGCTTAATTTCCCCTTGATTATCGAAAAGACATGTAAGATTATTTCCATGTCATAGGCCTTCATGTTACGATACTGATTTTTGGATTTTGGTTTTGGTCGCGTAAATGTACAAATTTTGGCGTGTATGTGTGTGTTTTTCCTTCTGTAATTTCTTGTAGTTTTACGTATACTATAGCTTAGATAAGAATTTTTTGTTGCTCCATGAACTGCTTCACATGTTTGTTATTGCGTTTCTGTACATGTCCTGAATGCTTTGTACCACTCGCTTCATTTATTCACGAATGCAGTTCTCTTTTGAGCGAACCTCCTGTTACATACAAGAAAACGCCGTGTCAGTTCTTTTTACGACACTGCTCTTTGTAAACATGTCGGCAAGCAGATATTTTTCGACTTAATTTGATTTCATTTCCACATTTCAACGTATGCAGTTTGAGAATTCCAACCTTGCTGTTGTTACTCCAGCTTTTATTCTTATGTATACTTCCTACCTGTTTTTTTTTTTGACATGCAAGTTTCTTGCCTTACGTAAGTCCTCCAACAAATGCTTAACAAGTCTTTGAACTGATACGCATTCTTTTTAATTGACCCAATGCCCAAGTTCATACGTTTTTGTTCCCTGTCCCAGATTTGTTAAGTCTTTTGTTTGGCGATGTCGTAGATTACCGGGTTTACTTGGTGTTGTTCTGCCCATCACACTTTAGTTCGGAAGTATGTGGTTTTGCGATTTTAAATGGTTATTCTTTTTCTTGCTATCATACCCACGTATCCTACTTGTTGACACCTTCCCTTTAACATTTTTTTTCTCACTCTCTTTCGAGTTGTTTTTCTTTATATTCTTGTCTTACGTAAGTCCTTGACCCTGAAGTTAAGTAAGTCTTTGAACAGCTGCACATTGATAGAATAATCGTTGATTGATGTCAACACATCGACATGATATATGTACATTTTTTCTCTTTCTTGCTGTTGTTACTGTAGCATTCATTCTCACACTTCCCACTCGTTTTGATACGCAAGTTTCTTGTCTTACGTAAGTCCTCTGACAAATGCTTAGTAAGTTTTTGAACCGATACACATTCCCTTTAATAGATCCAATGCCCAAGTACAAACGTTTTGCTCCCTGTAACAATTTTTTTTTTCCCCTCCGATTTTGGTTTGTCTTGTTACAAAGTTGGGAATAAGTCAAATTCCCTCAAATCATTATCCTTGTCAAGTCTTTGACGATATAATGGATTACCGGGTTCAATTGGTGTTGTTTTGCCCATACCTAGTTCGGAAGTATGCGGTTCTATACGTCTTACTTGCTTACACCTTCCCTTCAAACATTCTTTTCTCTCTCTCTCTCTTATTCTTGTCTCACGTAAGTCCTTGACCCTGACATTGATAAAAAAATATCGATGATTGATGATGTCGATAAATTGCTCAGATGTACATGCTTTATTACATGTTACACGGTATGCACATTTTCTTAACCCGTATAGAGTTCTCCCGATTTTTTTTTTTTTATTGCTGTTGTTACTCAACAGAGAATACGTCAAAATCCCCCAAATCTCTACCCTTTTGAAGCCCTTGGGTTTATTTGGTGTCATTCTGTACATTCCAAGTCCACTGAGACGAGACTCTCCCCACCGCACTTATTTCTTTTCAAAATACAAGGTGCTCTGACAATATACCTTCACTATTCACCCTCTTGATCAATTATCCCACTTTCTTTTTCTCCTTTTCACAAAGGCCTACCTCATTTCGTGTATCTCGTTATAAATCAGCTGTTGATGTTTTTTTTTAACACTTATTGGCGGGAGCCCTACCTGCAACTGGGATTACGAGAAATTTACCTGTACTGTAGTGTATCGTGTAAGATCAATGTCCATTATGTGTATTTCCAACATTTTTTTTTTCTTCTTTTCTATGTACTTATGTTGTGTTTTATAACGAAGTGTAAGCCTACAGAGTCATTAGCCATGTTCTGTATTATCTTGACTGTTCAATGCTCCTCTTATTTCTTTGTCTTTAACTACCCTATCTGTACCCCTGGTTTTGCTGATAGCCAACTAGCCCGAACATCTTGTTTGCATGCCTGTGAGAGGCACGTACCCTTCATTGTCACACATGGCGCCTGCCTACCATCTCACTTTGCGCAAAATCCGGTGCGGTGTATGTCGCGTCGACTTTCCTGTTATGCCTATGTTGGTTTCTCCCTGTTAGCATCAATGGCGCGGTCAATACTTTGTCAGAAATTTTCTCATTCAAAATGGCTGAAGGGATAAAGTGCCTTTTCATTCCGTATTGGATTATGAGTTTTTTGATCTGTTTAGACCTACTACACCGGAATATGATTTCTTAGATGACGTAGTTTCTAATTCGCATACATCTTTTTATGATAAGTTAGTTGCCGATAATATGAATTTAACAGCTGAAGAAATGCAGTATGATTTTGATGATTTAACCCAAGCCCCATTATGTAGTTATGTTACTATGAATCAATTGAAAGAAATTCGTAAGGGTTTATGTAAAGACACATTTTCGTTGATACATTTGAATATAAGAAGTTTAAGTAAGCATTTTGATGAATTACAGTTATTGTTGGATAACCCAAATAACCCTTTATTTACAGTGATAGGATTAACTGAAACGTGGTTATCTTCATGCCTCAAACAATCTTTCTCGCTTGAAGGATACAATGTTTTTGTGAATAATAGACCTGATCGTTCTGGCGGTGGGGTGGCCTTATATGTTTTACGCAGTTTTGAATGTATTGTTTGTGAAAAGTTGAGCAAAATTAATGATATTGTGGAGTCCCTTTTTGTTGAAATTAATGCTCCTGGTAATGAAAATATCGTGATAGGTATTGTTTATAGACCTCCAAATTCTAATAACAAAGACTTTTGTTCATATCTCACCGAGTTGCTCACAGATCCTTTATTTGCTAACTCGGATTCCTTTATACTCGGTGATTTTGATATTGATTTCTTAAAACATACAACGGACAATACATTTTTATCCTTTTCTCTTTTACCTCTTATTTCCAAACCGACTCGTGTTTCTAGTCATTCGGCTACTTTGACTGATAATATTTTTTGTAATGTTTTAACTCTCCAAGATTCTTCTATAATTTTGTCTGATATGACTGATCATTTTCCTGTTATGACGCATTTTAAGTATAATCATATTAATGTTAATCCACCTCATCGTCAGGAAAGGCGTAGAGTATAACTCAAGAAAATTTGTTTTCTTTTTGTGCTTCTTTAGATAATGCTAATTGGGAATGTGTGTTTGATACAGATGACATTAATTTGTCTTTGAATAATTTTTTTGATGTTTTTAATAATCATTTTGATATATGTACTCCCAAAAGAAAATATAAACGGGGGAATTATAAAACAACACCAAGGCTTCCTTGGATTACAAAGTCCATTTTGCGATCTATTAATAGAAAAAATAAATTGTTTTATTCATTTAAGATGAAAAGAACTGAGCAAGCACGTTTGAAATATACTTTGTATAAGAATACCATCACAAAAATATTACGTATAGAAAAGAAACAATATTATCATAAGCAATTGCAGAGATATAGATACGATATAAAAAGCACGTGGAATGTATTAAAACAAGCTATGAATAGTTCTACCGAAATGTCCGGTATATCGAAAATTCGATTTGATGACAAGGTTATCGATAATTCTCTGGATATTGCGAATATTTTCAATAAATATTTTACAACTATTGGAGAAGATATTGCTCAAGAAATCCCCAATACTAATAAACATTTTACTGATTTTTTGAATCAGCATAATACACATTCTATATTTTTTACTCCTACCACTAGGTATGAGGTTATTGATATTGTTTCTGGCTTGAAAAATAAAAAAAAAGTGCAGGTTATGATGATATAAGCAATATGATTTAAAAGGAGCTATATATTCTATTGTGGATCCTTTGGTGTATATTTTCAATTTGTCAATGTTAAATGGTCAGTTTCCGGAACAAATGAAAATAGCCAAAGTTATTCCTATATTTCAGAATGGAGATAACGTAGATATTAGTAATTACAGACCTATTTCTTTATTATCTTGTCTATCAAAAATCTTAGAGAAAATTATATATAAAAGAACAATGAATTTTTTGAAGACGCATTGTGTTCTAACAAACCCCCAGTTTGGTTTCCGAGAAAAGCATAGCACTTCTCATGCATTTTTGAATTTCATTGATAAAGTAGCACATGCGTTAGATAATCACTCTCATTTGATCGGTATCTTCCTGGACTTCTCCAAGGCCTTCGAAACTATTAATTATAATATACTGCTTTATAAGTTGTCCCACTATGGTATACGTGGGAAGGCCTTGGAGTGGTTCAGGAGTTATCTAACTGATCGTAAACAATATGTTTCAATAAACAATTATAACTCTGATATGAGAGAATTAATTTGTGGCGTACCACAAGGTAGTATATTGGGGCCGTTGTTGTTTATTGTTTATATTAATGATTTTTGTGCTTCCTCCCAAGTGTTATCATTCATACTTTTCGCCGATGACTCAAATGTCTTTTTTTTCACGCGAAGACCCAAATATTCTTGTGCACACAGTAAATTCGGAGTTACAAAATTTACGTGATTGGATACGAGCTAATAAGCTGTCCCTGAATATTAATAAAACCAAGTATATGTTTTTTAGCAACACTTTAGATAATTTGAATATGGATATCTATTTTGATGATACTGTTTTAGAAAGTGTTTCAAACACAAAATTTCTTGGAATTACAGTAGACAATAAACTTTCTTGGAAATTTCATATAGATTATGTTTGTAAAATCATTTCACGCAATATAGGCGTCATTAATAGGTTTGAATTGTTTCTTCCCCAACACTCATTATTCATACTGTATTCGTCTCTGATATTACCTTATTTGAATTACGGAATTTTAGCCTGGGAAAACACGCATCAAACATTATTAGATAGGGTTTTATTGTTACAATAGAAGGCACTTCGAATTATTTGTAATGCCGCTCCTTGCTCTCATACGGCTTCTTTGTTTTTTGAAAATAAGATTTTGAAAATTAAAGATTTGTTCTTATTTTATTTAGGACAATTTATGTATAGTTATAATAACAACTGTCTTCCGCTTATATTTGATTCTATGTTTCCTCGTAACCTGACATATCATAGTTACCCAACAAGACAGTCTAATGAATTTCATTTGCCCCTGCTTAGAACTGTGCTAGCTCAGCAGACCTTTATTTATACAGGTCCAAGATTCTGGAACTCCCTCAGTCCAGACATAAAAAATGCTCCTTCTTTGTATTCGTTTAAAAAAAGATTGAGATTACTCATCCTTCAGTCTTATAATGTAACAGAAGTAAATTAAGTTTGTTTGTTAATTTTTTTAGTAGGCTTTGTAAGCACCAGGATGCTATTGATTTTTCGTAGGCATGTTAGGACGCGTCTTTCGCGGCATTCCACACCACATCCCTTGATTATTTTATCGCATACTTGTATACTTTTACACGTGCCTTCACAGAACAGATTAACATGTTCCGCTATCAGCAATTCCATACAATTGTATATATCACTTTCTCGTCGCTTTCAACGCTCTACACTTCTAATATGGCTAATAGTCTCTGTTGGTTTGATCTTGAATGTATTGATTGATCTAGGCTTTTTGCTGTCTCGTCTCTTTACTTCTATTTCTGTTTCCTCCTTTTCCCCTCTTCCACTTCTTTTTTTTTTCATCTCGCACACTTGTAGTTAAGTCTTTACCTGTTTTTTCTCCTGTGAGGTGCCCACATTGTACAAGCATAGTCTTTTGAGTGGGTACCTCCACTTTTTTTCGCAGAATGTATAAATATGTTTGTATGAAAAATGCCTCATTTTGTAATGACTACTGATAAATGTTATTCTTTTGCTGTCTATGTATCATTCCTTCAAACGCATGTCGAACTTATACTTTGTGTACATTCTGTTGAAAGAAGTGAAAATAAACCTTTGAAATTGAAATTGAAAAAAAAAAAATTACTACTTCACAAAAAACTGTCAGCGTTACTGCTAGTCCCGAGCTGGTCTGAAAGCCCACACGAGAGCCTGCATGACATTTGACCTCAAATCGAAAACAAGACAATCAACTCTTGCAACGAAGGACAGCCATAGATGAGATTTGCATTCTTTATTTCCCTTCTCTTTAAAAGCTATGTGCTAATAATAATTTTCTTTTGTGTTGATGGCATTCGGTTAGAATGGCAATTGATGTACATCATTTTGTGCAACCTGCCAAAATACCAGCGTCATCCGTCAGTCATATCGCTTGTGAGATATTCTCGCTCCTGACCTCAATCGAAATTGTATTTACTTTATCAAATAAGGTTTTGTATTAAATGCTTTCTTTGTTCTCTTCATCATTTGTCTGTTTATTGCCTGATTATTCATATCATGTCATATCAGGTTATATTTGTTGATTATTACTATCAAATAAATGCAGGAATGTACTTGCGAAAAAGAGAAAATAGAAGGGCAACTGCTTTCATACTTTCGATTCCATGACATTTGCTCCTGCGACAATTGCTCCCATGAAAATTCTGCACGCTTAACCGAACATAAATGCTACCCACAAACATAACACTAAGCCTAATCTTCACATCAAATTAAGCCTCTATACGCTTTCACAACCCAAACCCTAACCCTAAATCCTTGGAGAGAACATGGAGCTACAAACGAAAGAATAACACCGGTACAGTTGTCGCAGGAGCAAATGTCGTGTCACCATATGCTATCACATTATACTGACACAGGAGCAAGCTTTACACCAATAATGTATTCAGAATTCACACTTTACTTTACTATAAAGCTTCGTTTACACCAAATCCGGCACGGGTCACGAAACAGAGTTTTTGCTATGGTGCTCCAAAAAGAACCATGTCTGATTCTGTTAGGATATCACTTCCCCGCAAATAATTTTGTTTTAGAATCAATCTTTTATTGTTGATTTTATTGCTCTTGATTTTAAAATAAGAATAACATTTTGGGTGATTTTGTACCGAATTACTGATTCTTTTTTTTAACAGGACCAGATATGGTTCCTTTTGGCATACCATAGCATAAACCGTATCGTGCTTGGTGTAAACGCGCCTTAACACTTGCGCACATACCCACTCTCACGTGATATCAATGATATATCCCAGTGACGTCATCTACACGCACAGCTCAAAACATACACACTCTCGTAAATACGAAAATATCATCCTGCAATCTGTTGCCTTTCCCTTTGGAATCCATATACGACAAAGCTGTGTTGAATGCGTAACTGTATAGTTATAAGAATGTATATTATGATGGGGTCTCATCACAATCAACCAGCTCTGCTTCAGGACGGTCCATCCTTGTTTACGTACGATTGCCGAACTAAACAAAAAAACAAACAAACAAACAAACAAACAAACGCAAAATCACCTCACCCTATACGGTCCAGTGTTAAATTTCATATCCTCATAAATATTTATTTTTCTTTTCACTATGGTGATTGCTCGATTAGAATGAAATGAATGCTAACATAGAAATCACGTGACCTTTTATGTTTATGTGTGGTGTGTGCGAATTAAGAATAACATATCATCTGTTTCATGTCATATAAGCTTCACCTATACTCCATTCTTGAAAAAGGAAAGAAAATCTGCTTTTATCAGTTCTTTATGTTCATAGGTGACGTTGAAGAAGACACCCACTCCATGTCGTTTAAATTCTTAGTCCACTTTTTTTTGAGTCACCTGTGAACAAACATTACAGTTTTATTTAAACACATCCCATACCAGCCACAAGGATCAAGAAACAAATATTCCAAAATTTTATACAATGCATGCCTTTTGTTAGTGTTTATGACACTATTTTTTTTTTCATGGACATTTGTACTTTCCCACCACTAAAGTATTTCTGTGCCACGCTTTCTATGTTCTATTGTACGTTTAAATTTCGCTAACTCGACATTCAACGCAAAATGCACGTTTACTGTAATGGGAGAAAACAGTGGCAAAGGCGAAGTTGCTCATATAGCTTTACCTCGTTGATTTTGCTATGTCATGCTCATACATATTTATAAATCTTGATTTAGGGGCTACGTATGTGTGTGTGTGTGTGTATGTATGTGTGTGTGTGTGAGTGCGCGTGTGTTTATGTGAATTTACACGCGTAAATAAGGGTAACAGCCAGCTATCACACTAGGCAAACATACTTTTGAAAATGAGTTTGTGCATTGTGTATATTGAACTAGATATTATATATATATAAAGAGAGAGAAACGTATGCAGAGTGGGTATACTGTAATCCAAATTTTCCTTTACGAATATGTGAGCATGTGAAGCCAGTAAGCGCTTTATTTGTTTTCTGGTACAATGTCCTTTCCCAACAAAGTTAAACGGACAACGTGTTGGAAAGTAAACCCTCCCCCATACTTTTCCGAGACTTTTATAAGAGAGGTTAATACTCTAGTGCGTGTTTGAACGGAAATGAGTTAGATTCGGGGGCCAAAGAAACGGTGCCCTTCCCCCATTTATCAAAAAAAAAAAAAAGTGAATGGTAGTTATTTATTGAAGTTTAGGCTTGGGATGTGAACGGGTACCCTAGAATTACAGGAGGAGGGACGGGCCGGGTAGGTCAGGAGAGATTTTCTTTTCCTCTCTCTCTCTCTCTCTCTATCTCTCTCTTTCTCTCTTTCTCTCTCTCCCTCTCTCTCTCTCTATTTCTCTCTTTCTCTCTTTCTCTCTCTCTCTCTCTCTCTCTCTCTATTTTCTTTGGTGTGTGTGTGTGTGAGTAAGTTTGTATATAAATACATTTAAAGTTGATGTTATGACTCGGGTTATGTATTGATTTCTTTTTGTATGATTACAAATCATTGTTACATTCATGCAAGATTAACGTTTTTTTTTTTTTTTAAATTATAGAAATCAAATAAAGCATGGGGATATCAGAGCTGGAGCTAGTGGTTGAATCAATAAAGGAGACAATGCCGTCTCCCTTAAAGTGTGCATGGGGGAAGGGCACCGTTTCTTTGGCCCCCGAATCTAACTCATTTCCGTTCAAACACGCACTAGAGTATTAACCTTTCTTATAAAAGTCTCGGAAAAGTATGGGGGAGGATTTACTTTACAACACGTTGTCCGTTTGACTTTGTTGGGAAAGGACATTGTACCAGAAAACAAATAAAGCGCTTACTGGCTTCACATGCTCGCATATTCGCAAAGGAAAATTTGGATTACAGTATACCCACTCTGCATACGTTTCTCTCTCTGTATATATAATATCTAGTTCAATATACACAATGTACAAACTCATTTTCAAAAGTAATACTGTTTGCCTAGTGTGATAGCTGGCTGCACAATGTACAAACTCATTTTCAAAAGTAATACTGTTTGCCTAGTGTGATAGCTGGCTGCTACCCTTGTTTACGCGTGTGGGCGTCAACGTGTGCCTTAGCTGTCTGGGCATACAAGGTTGGGGCTCAACGAAGGGACATATTATACATTACTTCCCTTTTTATCCAAACGACCATGATTCTAGAGAAGATATTCCGAGGGAATTAGGTGTCTTGTAAAAGCGGTATTTGATATCATTTAATACATTAAATAGCGATATACAGTATTTCCATGGAGTGTATGTTTCCGTAGGGAGAATTATGAAGCTGTGTAGTTGAATTTCCCAGTTTCTGAACCTGCTACTTCATTAACGGAAAGCCTACACCTCTTCGACAGCAAACTCCTTGAGTGCCAGAGGAAACAAAGGTAGGTAATCCATACTTTCAAGCTTCAAAAGGTGCGTGTACCGTGGCTTGCCATGCGTGTGATGCGCTGATGAGATGTGCAATATTTCAATCGAAAATTTACCTCAAATATATTCATGTCGATTCAGTAATTTATAGTAGATTATATATATATATATATATATATATATATATATATATATGTATATATATATATATATATATATATATATATATATATCCATTGTATTCACTTTCTTTTAATGCGTATGGCTTAGCGGCTCTGTTCACTCATCACTTTTTCGTCTGCACAATCGACACTGTTTTTCTTCTGTATTTTTCAACCATGATATCAGTTCTTCTTCATGTGTTCTTCATCGTTCCGTCTTTCTTTTCCTGTTCTATTTTCTGCATGACAGCAACTTAGTTTGTCGATTTGTCTGGGTGTTTGTCTTGGGCTAGTTTTGGTTTTTATTTGTTTATACATATATATATATATATATATATATATATATATATATATATATATAGATATATATGTATTAGAAGAAATCAAACTAACGGCGGATGTTGCTTTCTTCTTTTCCCTTTTAATCAAGCTTTCGGTCTGTCGTGGCCTTCATTAGGATCTACCCACAGAGTACACATTACAATAATTGTCAAGATGGCATAATGTGCAGTGATGTAATAAGTGCAATATTATATGGCGCAATATCGTATGATATGATAGTAATAATATCAATCTTCTAAAATATTACCTTTGCACAAATCAATCACTGACTTCAACATAAAAATGCGATCTCAGATGTACATCATCTCACCAGCAGAAACGTATTGTGTATCATCAAAAAAAAAAAAATAAAATATAAATTCAATCCTGTATCAAACTTCCGAAATATAATAATCATACTTTGTCATCATATTAAACATTATATGAAGAGTTTGTTTCCAAAAACCGATAAGTCCATATTTGCCAAATGGTTGCGATTAAAGGTCAAGAAAAATAAAGAGAATAATAAGAAAATGTTTGCTTCTTTTGACCATAACTTCAAAAATGTACCTTTATGTAGTGACCAATATATCATTTAAAAGGTATTATTTTGTACTTTATGACAGAGACCGTACTTCAAAATCTTCAAAAATGGACATCGTTTTTTTGCGAACAAACTCTTCATATATATATATATATATATATATATATTGATATATATATATATATATATATATATATATACAATCATGTATGTAACTATTATTATTAGGGTCTATACATGTGACCGTACATCTCAAAACCAACATTCAACAAGTGCGCATCTTCAGCCAACAAACCTCGTTGTGACGTCATCCTCTTCAGTCATCGCAGCTAACTTTCAGCAACGCACACAAAGCACCCGTAAGCAGCCAGATTTGACGCAATTCATTATTGTGACGTCACAAGAGCTAAAGGACACGTCCATTTTTTTTCTCCTTTAGAACTTTCAGCTATAAATAGCCTTCGAGGCGATACACACGAATATCGAGTAGCACTGAATAGTGTTTGTGGGTCCGTGTTGTCAACCTCCTTGTGGTGGGCCCGGGGCAACTGATCGATCAAGTGACTGATTTATCAGGCGAATGACAACAATCTGAGACAGCAGCAGCAACAGTAAAGCTCCAAATAAGATGAATCCTTCATGTCCACATCCTGAAGCTGACACAAAGTTATCAGGGCAAGCATCTTTTGATGTCATACAGGAAGGCGTCTCCGTGCTGCAACTAAACGTAGAAGGCCTAACCAAAGCCAAGATCAATGTTATTGAACAGTTACTTCAGACACATAAAGCAACAGTAGTTCTTCTACAGGAAACTCATGCAAAGGACAGCTCTTATCTCAATATCCCTGGTTTCACTCTGGTCGCACATACAGTAAGCGAAATTCATGGGATTGCAACTTTTGTCAAGAGTACTCACAGTTGGAAAGCATTGGTTTCATGTCTATCAGACTCACCAGTGGAGTGGACGGCAACGTTAGTTGAAGAGGTTACCATTATAAATATCTACAAGCCACCCTCATTTCGACTCCAGTCAAATACCCTTCCTATCTTCAGTGCTCCTTGCATCTATGCTGGAGATTTCAACAGTCACAGTACTTCATGGGGCTACTCATCCACTAATCCAGATGGTTTTGCACTAGAAGATTGGTCTTCAACAGCTGGTTTCCAATTACTGTTTGACCAAAACAGCCAGACAGCTTCCACTCTTGCAGATGGAATACAACGTCAAATCCTGACTTAGCCTTTGTCAACTTTCAAGGCCCATCACCTCACCGGATTATCTTAGACCCCTTTCCCAAGTCACAACACAGGCCATCACTGCTCATACCAGTAAACCCAGTCCGGCCAGTCACAACGAAGCCTGTTAAGCGTTGGAATTTCCGCAAGGCCGACTGGAAAAAATTCTCGAACTTGGTAGATGAAGCCGTATGCAATCTCCCTCCACCAACTTCCCGTGGCACCGACCAAGCCTACTCAGACTTCTGCAATATACTTATCAAGGCAGCAACGAATTCCATCCCGCGCGGTTTTCGCCGACACTACATCCCCACCTGGGACGAAGAATGTGATGCTATCTACAACCAGTTCTTGCGATCTGAACCTGGAGACTTGGCTTCCACCAAAGCCTCAGAACTGACTGATTGTCTAGACAGGAAGCGTCGTAAACGTTGGGAAGAAACCGTGCAGGGGATAGACTTCACTCACTCTAGCAGAGTTGCTTGGAAGACTCTCAAACGCCTCACTGGAAACAGTACCAAACCTAGAACATGTCCTGTGTCAGCCAACTCCATCGCGGAACAACTTGTTAGCAATGGGCGATTCAAGGACTGTGACAAGGCCCACACTCGATCTGTGAAACAGGAGACTACCAACCTATGGCAGGCCCCGGGAGTGGATGGATGGTTGTCGGCCCCCTTCTCTCAGGAGGAGTTAGCTAATGCTCTAGCCCTACTTAGAAGTGGAAAGGCCCAAGGTCCGGACAACATCCCACCGGAATTCCTTATTCATTGCGGGGTCAAATGTCAGAAGTGGTTAACAGATTTCTATTCTTGCTGTTTCACCAACCAAGTCATCCCTAAGATATGGAGAAAAGCCACTATAATTGCTCTCCCAAAACCAAACAAGCCAGTTGATGACCCCAAGAGCTACAGACCAATCTCCCTTCTCTGTGTCCCTTACAAGCTTCTGGAACGTCTCCTTCTGGCGAGGATAGAACCTGTGGTTGACCCACAATTACCAGATGAACAAGCGGGCTTCCGCCATGGTCGGAGTACAGTCCACCAAATTGTCAAGCTGACCAATGACATCGAAGACAGCTTTGAGAAGAATCACAAAGCTGGCGCCATCTCTGTCGACCTCACTGCAGCCTACGACACTGTGTGGCACCAGGGTCTGACTCTGAAATTATTAAAGACAATCCCTGATCGCCACATGGTGAGGTTCCTCTGCAACATTCTAGCCAACAAGAGGTTCGTTCTGAAGACTAGTGATGGACAGTCCAGCAGACCACGCCAACTGCGGAATGGAGTTCCTCAAGGCTCTGTACTATCCCCCTTGCTCTTCAACATATACATCAGTGACATCCCCTTCACAACCTCACGACAGTATGGCTATGCAGATGACCTTGCCCTTCTTCACTCTGACAGAGCCTGGTCAAATGTAGAGAATACCCTCACTGCAGATATGACGCAAATCGCGAAGTACTTCAGGATCTGGAGACTCAAGATTAGCATGTCCAAGACAACGGTATCAGCCTTCCACCTGAACACCAAGGAGGCTAATCGGCAACTCAGTGTCATTCTTGATGGAACACCTCTTCCATACAATGCTACACCAACCTACCTTGGAGTGAAGTTGGATAGGCAGCTGACCTACAAGAAACAACTCAAGGCCATAAGTGCAAAAGTGTCTTCAAGGAACAACCTCTTTCACCGACTTGCAGGCTCAAAATGGGGTGCCAGTGCAACCACTCTCCGCACTAGTGCGCTAGCACTGGTATACACTGCCGCGGAATACGCGTGGTGTAGGAACTCTCACACCAAGAAACTTGACTCAGTTCTGAATGACACCATGAGATTAATAACAGGATGTCTCCGGCCTACACCAACAGAATTCCTACCTGTTCTCTCAGGCGTCGCTCCTGCCCCCATGCGCCGAGAACATCACACACATAGGCTGGTAACCAAGGCCTCCAGCAACCCGGACGACATCCTCCACGACGTAGTTGAGGGCTCTGTAACTCTGGGTCAGCGGCATCAGCGACTGAAGTCTCGCCGCCCTTTCTCCCGCCATGCAGCAACGCTGAGAGGATAAGACTTCAACATCTGTCAGACATGGAGAACAAGCTGGGAAGACACCCAACGACCTGCCCAACTCGTTGTCACGCCCGATACATCTGTCCCCCCAGGAGCAAACCTCCCAAGGAGTGAGTGGGTGTCTCTCAATCGGATTCGAACGGGAGTTGGGCGTTTCAATGCAGCCATGCATCGTTGGGGGCTACGCCCGTCAGCAGCTTGCCAGTGTGGTGCACCAGAACAGACTGCTCAACACATCTTGAGTGAGTGCCCTGATCTCCGACCTCCTGACAACATGGACCTGACACACCCTACTCCACAGACTGTAACTTGGCTACAACAATTGAGGGAAATTACTTAGATGCTGCTGCCTCATAAGCAAGAAGAAGAAAACCAACATAAAGTAACACACACACTGATTTTGTGTGAGGACTGAAAATAGGGCAAATGTGTCAACGAAGCCAATCTTGAGTTTTTCATACTTTCTGTATGAGCAAATCTTCTTCTACATTATGCTAAGTTTTGAAATCTCAAAATCCACAGGAAATCGTGTTTTATCAGTTTTTCTCCAACACATTTTATAGAGTAAAATGTTATGTGATTAGGTGTGTCTTAGACAGAGTCCCCTTCTCTTTTCTCAAAAGCCCTGTATACACTCTTCACGTTCAACTTCATTAACTTTAGAAAGGATGGTGCTACTGATTTGAAAGATGGAATTAACCGTAGACAGAATTGGTTGATAAAGCATGCTTAATATCAGTGAACAACATCATCTCATTGTTGTTGCTCCTGTTTTTTACACATCCATTACACAGCTAGCACGGCTTGGTAAAGATTAGGCGGTTGATTAGGCGCCTATATACATTGTACACATATGTATACTCATTTTATACGGCACATTATGCCATCTTCACAAGTATTATAATTTGTGTTCTGTTTGTAGATCCTGATGAAGGCCAGGGCAGACCGAAAGCTCGACTAAAAGGGAAAAGAAGAGAGCAATACGTCCACCTTTTTATTTGATTTCTTCCCCTATATGCCCCACAATGAGACACCATTGCGTATCCATCAGAGGTACTTTCTAAAGCATCTAATTTACATTGACTTCTCGTACCTGAATTCCGTTGCCTTTACGTCAGCCGTTCTTATATTCAGCACTCTTATACTTTCATACAACAAGTCTAATTACAGCAAATGTTAGTACATAGGTTATGCAACACCATTTTTTTCAGGTGACCGGAGCAATCCCTCAAATGTAATTTGTGTACCCAATGTGTATGTGTATAAGCTCTCCGTACACGCCCGCTTGGCTTCCTTGAATTCTATTTTTTTTTTTTGTACATGTATTCATATCAGCCTAAGCCTTTTTACATTGTTCATTACCCTTAGAATGGACTGTACACACTCATGTAAGAAGTGTTTGTCATGTAGTTAACCTGTATCATAATGAAATTCAGTTTTGTTTTTGTTTTCGGGTTTTTTCCCCATTTCTTATGAGCATTTAAAGGACCGATAGTACAAGGTTCATGAACTCTGGAACTTCGCCACTTTGGTATCTGCCCTGAAATTGTCCTACAAGCATTTCCCGTTCTCGTTGTCAGGTGGGCGGAATAATACCGTAATTGTAATTTGTGTACTCATTGGACGGACGTGCTCTTAATACACGCCTGCTTGGCTTCTCTTGAATTCCTTTTCTTTTTTGTACATGTATCCATATCAGTGTAACTCCACTGCTGGGCTATTTATTCCATGTCACACCAGACCTCAACATGCCTCGCTTGTTATTTTTTCTTCTTTTTCCGTTTTAAACGGACATTTTTCTTTTTCCGTATTTGATATGAATTTCATATACCTACATAAAGATAAATATATTTTGAATGTTTTTATATAATTAAAAGATTATTGGTGAGATTGGATAAATATAAACGATATGAATAATTTAAAAATTAAATGAATATTGTTGAGATTGGATAAATGTTAAACGATATTAAGTATTTGATATTTTGCTGTCATTGCGGCTGCGAGTTGTCAGCTATAATGACAAGTTTGTTACACCATAATAATAATGACTTTGTTGTTATAGTCTTCTCGACAAACAGAGCTCGATTTGAAATTGAGCTTTTTTTTTAGTATGTACTTTTGATCGCTGTGGAGCGTCCTTATGTTTCATTGGAAATAATTCAGTTGAGATGTGCAAAACAATCGCTAATTTTGTAGTTCGTAATCTAATGAGGTACCATGATGATATACCATGTCGCACCTCGCACTCATCCATCAGCACACATACTTTCACACGCACATTCTGTATGACTTGCCCTATTCCTTCCTTTCCTTCTTGCCTGCTTTCAGTAATTCGTAAGCAAATATTTATGATCATGTTATGGTCAATATGTTGTTCCTATTTAAAACATGGATGAAATAAATCTATGTACACATAAAAATGTCCAATGTCGGTATTATTTACCTGACGAGTTTAATTCAGA
Source organism: Diadema setosum (assembly GCF_964275005.1). NCBI lineage: Eukaryota > Metazoa > Echinodermata > Echinoidea > Diadematoida > Diadematidae > Diadema > Diadema setosum. Next base: position 17,629,001 of record NC_092697.1, read on the forward strand.
ATTTTCTAGCAATGCATATTTTCTCAGTATATTACACGTTAATGCTCGCAGTCTTCAAAGAAATTTTGAAAATATGCAATTATTGTTGTCTGCGATAAATATGAAATTTTCAGTTATCGGTGTCACAGAAACAAGGCTTAACGACAAATCTCCCCCTTTATATAACATTGATGGATATTCTGTTGTCCGGTCTGATAGAAAATGCGGACGAGGGGGCGGAGTTGCTTTGTTCTTATCACACTCGTTATCGTTTAAAGTAAGACCTGATTTGATATATAACGGAAATGAATTTGATTGCATGTGTGTTGAAATTAATATATGTAATAGAAGAAATATAATACTTTGTGTTATATACAGGCCCCTTCATACAGACAGTAATTTATTTTTGGAAAATTTGGATGTTTTATTAGAGCTGATCAATCAAGAAAACTTGATTACTTGATGGGTGATTTCAATATTGATCTTTTAAATCAAGGAAGTAATACTAAGAATAAGTTTTGCAATATTTTGCAAGCAAATTTCTGTAATGTCACTATAGATAAGCTCTCGAGAATGACGGTTAACTCATCAACATTGATAATATTGTTAGTAATATTGACACAGATCATTCGAAATCTGGTCTTTTGTATAGTGATATATCTGATCATTTATCTATATTTTTTTTTATCTGTGACGAGATACAACCATGTCAAGCAAACAGAAAGTAAGAAGAAGCGCAAATTCACATCAGAAAATATATCATTACTCAACGACGATTTAATCTCGGAGACATGGGATGATGTATTGCTTTGCGCAGACCCAAATATTGCTTATGATACGTTTTGGAATATATTTCTTTCTTACTTTAACAAACATATCCCCGCAATTGAAAGGAAAAGTAATAGAAAAATTAAAAATCCATGGATAACAAAAGGAATTTTCCGATCAATAAAGAAAAGAAATATGTTATATATATAAATGCAGTTTACGGTATCCTAATAATGATAACGTTAATCGATATAAATCATATAGAAATAAATTGACACAAATTATAAGGCTTTCCCGTAGGATGTTTTATACAGAAGCCTTTCAAAATGCTACTGGAAATATGTCAGCCACTTGGAAAGTTATTAATGATGTGATTGGTAAGCAAAAGAATATGTCAACATTTCAGATTATGCGTGACGGTCAAACACTCTGTAACCCAAGGGATGTAGCATGTTGTTTCAATGAGTATTTTGTTGCTATAGGTCCTAGTCAAGCTTCAAAAATAGATCCCACACAAACTGATTTTTCGCAGTATTTAGGTGCGTCAAATAATAATTCATTATTTTTTAAACCAACAGATTATGGTGAGATTCTTGACATTGTTCACTCATTAAAATCAAGTTATGCAACTGGTCATGATGAAATGAGTACGTATTTTTTAAAACAGATTATTGGTAGTATACTGACACCCTTAGTGTACATTTGTAATTTCGTCGGCGTTTTCACGAACTGACGCTATTTCGATTTTGGTCAAAATTTTCAAAATCGAGATATTGGTACCAAATGAAAGTGCTTTCAAAACTCTACCAAATCCCAAAATTTTAGATCACAAAATTAATTATTCTTAATTTTATCAAAGAAAGAAAAAAACGACGGTACTCGAAATATCGAGAAATTGAGAAAAAGGAGTTTCACGAACCGACGCACGAAAGATACGCCGGTTCGTAAAACCCGAATTGCTACGGTGAAGAGCAATGCGGGTTTTACGAACCGTCGCAGTTGCATTACTTTGAGCTTTGTTCAACTTACTGGCCTAGAATTAGGTTTTGGCCCTAATCCAGATCTCAGAGTGAGAACCAAACCTTCTGAAAGATGAATGACGGCCTAAGCCAGCCCACTGTCCACGAGTGAAGTGAATGGTAAGCTATAATCCTATTAAAATCATGCTCAAAATAACAGTTTCAGTTGGACTACCATAACCATTAATTGCGGTAGTGTGTAGTCCCATGTATTCAATCGCGTGATGCTTATGAAGCCTAGTCTGTAAACGCCATCCAGTTTCAAATTAGATCCCAAATCATATTATTTATTGTTTCTTTTCAACTTATGTCGTTACTTCTGAGACTACTGAGTACTGTAGTCGTAACGTCTGTGTGCAAGACATGCAGATTGCAAGATTTCAAAGTCTCGAAGACACTAAAAGCCTTGACTTTTGAGTTGAAAATGAAATCATGAGATTGACAAAGTAACATGTTAGGCGTACTAAACTAAAAAAAAAAAATAAAAAGTCTAACAGTAAAACGCAAAGGAAGAGTAAAGAATAAAGTTAGACATGTTAGACTTTTACTTTCAAGTCTAACTATTAAGTCTAAGTTAAGACTTGTAATACCAGTTACTAAAACTAAGAATAAGATCAGCTGAAGTCTAAGACCAAGTCAAATTAACACAGTTCAGAGCCATACCGGTAGTCTAGCTCTAGATCTACATCTAGACTAGTGGTAATAGTAGGTAGAGTCCACCCATTTTTCCCCCCAATCTTTACTGGTCCATTCCTGAAAAAGTTACTGGTCAGTGTCCAACAGTGATTTTTCCTGGTCAGGGACCGTCGGACCAGTGCCAGTGTGCAGCGTTGGTGTAGATGTCATCTATGACAGTATGTGGTCTAGTGATACTACCTAAACACTACGAGTACTCTACAGGTTAGGTGGCTTTCCTGTACAGTGCAGTGTTAAAGTATACTTGTGAATTCAGCCCTAGTACCGTACTGTGTGTAGTGTATGTCTAACGTTAGTTCGAGTGGAGTACCTAAGCACAGCGGTGGGGCTTTTTCCCCCTAAAACTTGTGAATGTGGCCCAACCAAATGGCGTTTATATATTTACGCTTGATTGATAGTGATAAAGTGGCGCTGTCGATTTCCACAGCAGCCATACATAATCTTTTGTCCTTTCTTCTTTCCTTTTTTCCCTTTGTTCTTTCACTGTTTTTATTCTTGGAATCGAAGGACTTCCTAAGAAATGTCCCTCGACTGATTTAACCAGGACTCTTGAGTCCTGGTAAACCTAACCTTACCGAGTAACCGTTAACGTTTGTTAGGCCTAACATAACAGTAACACTGACTTAGCCCTGTATTGACTTTGTCTTTGGCCGACTTACTGAGATGGCGAGTCTCACTCTTTAACGTTAGTCTAAACGTAGTCGCTAGATCTGTCAGTGTCAGTGTCACCGGTTATTTATGGTGCCATCTCTAACGTACTTTAACAAGTTGATGTTAGTTATCTATGTCAATTTACTGATTTAGTAATAGTGGTACTGTCATCCTGTTGGACATCGAAATATCATCCGTGACGTGTTAATTTCGTGTCACAAAGACAAAAGTTGCCAAGATCTAATAGTATTAGATGTCTAGATTTAGATGCAGTCTAGATCTAAGTAATATGAAATCTGTGTAACTTAAAAGTGAAAGGTCTAGACTTCACTTAGTCTATAATTAGACCAGACATTCATGAGGCAAAGGCCTATTTAGTAGATCTATTCTTATTCTATTTTAATGTCAATTCCTGCTAACTCGCCACGTGTTATTCCTAAGGCCAAGGACTTCCGGGTTAGTGATTTTTTTTTTGTTGTTGATAAATACCAAACAGCAGACGTGTTTCATTTGCATTCTTGCACAGACTTCATGAAAATATGTGCAGTATCAAAGAAATATGATGCACATGACAATGCCACTGTTTTATAGGTGAATGGTTAATACCTTTAAAAGCTGAATGATAATGTAGAGTCTAGGTCTAATTAAGATGATACAGTCTCTGATAAGAAACAGGTTTGATTGTCGTAGACTGTTTCCCAAATGCAGGTAGTAATATTCAGCTACTTCAATGCAATGCCTTGTTTACAAGTACATGTAGATTTATATTCATGTGAATGATAATTCAATTTCTACATGAGACTTACTAAGTGCTAGACATAAGATCTTGCATCATTAAAATGTGTAAATGACGAGACAATTTGAATATGGATCAAAGACGAACAGCAGTATATTTTGACATTCTTTGATCCTGCATAGGCCTACCATTTTGTTTTATGTTTAATATAAATAGAGCAAAATAATTTCAACTTCAGTTTTGTTGGCTGATTTTTTTTTCTTCTCAAAATTAAAGTTGTATGTTGTACCATGATGTTTGATTTTAATCAGAAGTTCTTAATTTCTTTCTTTTCTTTCAGATGACTGGTGCCATGTAGTAGCGAAGAACTGGACTGTCTCAGAAAAGAAAAGAAAAAGTACAGGGTCGTGTACATCATCAACGGATGTGAATACAATGGTAATGAGAGTCTAGGTCTAATCATGATGTTAAAGTCTCTGATAATAAAGAAGTTTGATTGTCGTAGACTGTTTCCCAAATGCAGTTAGTAATATTCAGCTTTTTCAAAGCAATGCCTTATTTACAAGGACATGTAGATTTATTCATGTGAATGATAATTTAATTTCTACATGAGACTTACTAAGTGCTAGACATAAGATCTTGCATCATTAAAATATGTAAAAGGCGAGACAATTTGAATATGCATCAAAGACGAACAGCAGTATTTTTTGACATTCTTTGATCCTGTATACCATTTTGTTTTATGTTTAATATAAATAGAGCAAAATGATTTCAACTACAGCTTAGTTGGCTGATTTCTTTTTCTCAAAATGAAAGTTGTATCTTGTATCATGATGTTTGATTTTAATCGAAAGTTCTTAATTTCTGTCTTTTCTTTCACATGACTGATGCCATGCAGTAGCGAAGAGCTGGACTGTTTCAGAGAAGAAAAAAAGTACAGCATCGTGCTTATCATCAAGGAATGTGAATACAATGGCTTAGGAAAGAAGACAATCTACAGATAGGATAGAAGGGAGAACTTGGGATGAAGGGCGACAACATAAGGACGGTATATCTACATTAAAATGTGATTGTAAAGTGGAAACATGAAAGAAGATATCTAAGATTGAAGGTGAAAACATGCATTCCATTCTGTGATGTCGTAATTACAATTTTGCTACACTTTAATAACACTACTGAGAGACATTTATATCAAGGCAAGCTTCATGTGGATATGGAATGTTAGATTTTCTTTAAGTGTTCATTGGTATGTATTTCATGATAATAAATCTTGAAGGTTTTGTGTGGTAATCATAACCTTGTGATACATCTTGATAAATTTCTAAGTGCACATTGGCAATATTCAGATGATGCTGTAATCAGATGAAGTTAGATGGTTGAATAATCATTGCAAAGTTGTAATAGTTATCGACTGAGGATTAACATGCCCTTCACTGATTTATTTTTCGTAAACGGTGATAATTGCGAGAGTCAATCTAAATTGACGGGGGCATAACCAAATGTGTCACACTGTCAAAATGTGTATATCAGAAACTTTTCGCTATCTGTACGAATTTTCACAGAAAACAGATTTATGAGAGTCACAAATGGTAGCTTAGACCCATTAACAAAAAGTTCCAGCTTCATCTTCAACCATGTTCATGATACATGTTCATCTACATTTTGCAAACATTCTGAATGTTGATTGAGACATGTTATACATGTATGTATTTTTATGAAATTAATGCAACAAATAATCAAATATGCATCTCTGCTAGATGATAATATTAATCCAGTTAATGACATGCCAAACTCACCTCAAACTGTAATTCATTCTATTCTCCTTTATTCTTTTATTTATTATTTTGTTGTCTTCAACCCACTTTGAATGTGTTACGTATGATTCTTATAAACATGGGAAATGCACTCCATATAACTGATAGGACTTATAACAAATTGACATAATCATTCAACCATCACTAGACAGTTCTGTTATGAGATGTTCTTTATTTAACTAAAATTGTAAATTATGATACGTGTATGCTCCCATGCAAACTCACAACAAAATACAGAAATATGATTTCTTTTAATAATAATTCATTATGTCTCTAAATGTACAATTAAAGAGAGTGATTACAAAAAGGATGTCAAACATTGTATATTAAAATAATAGATTATTCATTTGTCTCCATCCATAGTAACACATGCAACTGCAGTGTGCAGTTTGTGGGCTGCTGTGAAAAAAAAAAAAAATCACAGGCAGCCCAAGCGGGATTCGAACCCACGACCTCCGGATTACTAGACCAGCGCCATAACCACTAGACCACCGGGATGCCCTAGCACTACCTTTAGACATGAATGATTAAATATAGAAGGGCTTGGGGGCGCTTCGAAGTTAACTGCTCTTATTAAATATGCACATGTCATTTGCAACTCGACTAAAGATGATTAAACGCACTGAAATTCTTACTTTAAATAGTATTCATAATTTGTTTTTTTTTTTTTCTTTAATAGCTTGGGATGTACACTTCATACACTGTATCGGTCTACATTTCGCCTACAATATGGAATTCTTTACTTCGAGACGTTTGTTTTTTTACAAAAGAAAATTAAGAGTCCTTTAAAGGTGCTGTAAAACAGTGGCGTGTTTTTTTTTTTTTTGGGGGGGGGGAGGGGAGTCAAATTAGCCTTGGCCCCTCTCCACCGTCCTTTCCCCCCCCCCCCTTTGGCTGCATTTTTTTTTTTTTTTTTTTTAGTCATCACATGAAAATTCGTCTGCATCCACCCCGTAGTTTTGCCGATGACCTTTCTTTTTAATCATCTTAACCACACACAATTTTGGCCGAATTTCCCCACCCCTCTTGTGAATTTGCTAGCACATGTGTTTATAGTACTGGTGGATTAAGGATTCGGAGGGGGGGGGGGTCGGCCAAAATTTCTCTTTTCTCATATGTAACAAGCCTACGGGGCGAAAGGCTGATATTATGGGCTTTCTACACACATTTTTAGATGCTAATTATTGGTTAATATGAGCACGATCATTTATGTTGTGATTAATTTGTTTCCTTTTCATATATGTATAACTATTAGAGACTTAATTGGCTTGGCACTCCTTACATCGACCTATTTTAGACACCCATTTCCTTCTCTCTCTCTTGCTTTTTCTCTACTGTCCTGTGGATAGTGTAACTACATGTACATGCAGTACCTCTTCTCTTTTGTATGATATACATCAAGTTTCCATCTAAGCATAATGTGTGTTGCAGCACTCACAAGCTTCATGAATATGCAGCAACATCTTTTTATGTTCATATACATAATTATGCTTGATATATTAATTTGAGAATGTTATTCTTTCTTTTGTATATGTTCCGTCCGCACTCTATAGATGTAAATGTAAATTGTAAGATTTGGTGCGCATGTGCGAACTGTGTTTCTCTTTTTGTGAACACACAAGAACTGATGTAATAATGAACTTGAATTACGCATATTCTTTAATATTGATTCCATCTCCATTTGCCATTAGATATTTATTGATTTATGGAGCTCTTCCACAATTGTTATCCTTCCCATTGTCATTACTCATCTCTGAATAATTCAAATTTGATACTTTATTGAGAACCTTTGTTTCTTCGATTACATAATGTTCCTCTTCAATATATTGCTGCAAAAGGCATAATAAAACATGACCATTGTTATATATTTAAAATGAAGCTTGAAATTCTGATAATTTTGATATATATGTATTTTTAGGAGTTTATCAGTTTCGAAGAGTGCATGCAGGATGAGTTTTATGTTTTTATATGATCAAGTGCAGCTATCAAAGAATCTGTTGAGCAGGAAAGAGAAAGATGGAAAATGAGGAATTATGAGTGAATTCGCATGCAAGCCAAATGACAATAATGACACCGATAAAAATTGTGACAAAGTAAAAGTCACAAATAATGTGGAATTATAAGAAATAAAGAAATTAATAAATTATTTCAGAGAAAGAAATAACAGAGTGCATGAGTATGAAAGATGAGTAAATGCAAGTAATCATTACTGACTGGCACATCTTTTTCCCTATATTTAGCGGTATCCTTCATCTTAGAACAAACATTCATAATTATTATGAAAGAAGTGAACTGAATTTGAATTAAAAATTATGTGAAAAATAAAGAAAGTAAGTTAAAAAAGTAAAAAATAAAACAGTAAAAAGTAAAAAAAAAATATGAAACACAGTATACCGAGTACATATTAATTACCAAATGATAAATGTCCATGCAAAAGTGTTGAATAATATATCCACAGAAAAAAGGAGGGGGGAGGGCAAAGAAATCTTTGGAGCGATCAACGACAGCTCTCATAACAATGCTAAATGAAGATGAAAACAAGGACAACACGCTTTTTAGAACAATTAAGAGAAACTGGCTTATATTATCATCTTAATTATCACCTAATGTATTATAATCATCACAATAATCATTACATGACAATTCATTTCAATTAATAAGGTTATTGTTGATAAGCAGGTATAGCCCTAATAGTATTTGTATGTAAACACATACGAAAATGAAATAGCGACGGTTCGTAAATACACGCGTATTGCACGTTACCTATTGTGCAGGCCCTACAGCGCGGGTCTCACGAACCGGCGTAATACAACTTACGTCGGTTCGTGAGACCCGCGCTTAAGTACATAACCTATGGTGCGCGCAAGAAACGATGGATTTACGAACCGACGCAGTGAGTTTGAAGACAGAAATATCGTAATTCTTTTGAATTCACACTAAAATTACACTATGGATAGGAAGAACAACTTCCACTCTCATTACCCTGTCAAAATTTTCATACACAAGACAGGAAAAGTCATTGAAAACGTTGTCTAAAACTTGTGAGATCTTTAAACGCGATTTTCTCAGAATTGCATTTTCGCTCAAAAACGAAATAGCGTCGGTTCGTGGTAACACCGACGATTTGTCACTCTCAACTGGTATATTTCCGAATGCATGAAAAATTGCTAAAGTTATTCCAATATATAAAAAAGATGACTCTTCTTTTGTATCAAATTACCGTCCTATTTCTATTCTTCCTAGTATTTCTAAGGTAATAGAAAGGCTTGTATATAACAGATTGTATGATTTTTTGACACAATATGATATATTTAACCAAGACCAGTATGGCTTCAGGAAATTTCATTCAACAGATATGGCACTAGCCCAATTATACGATAGAGTGTCGACTGCCTTAGCTGAACAAAAACATGTCATCGGTGTTTTCATGGACCTAAGCAAGGCATTCGACACTCTTGACCACACTATCCTCATACGTAAATTGCAGTCCTATGGTGTTCGTGGCATTCCACTTGAATGGTTTAAAGATTACTTGTTAAATAGAAAGCAATATGTGTACTATGAATCTGTTAACTCTGAAGTATTACCTATACAATGTGGAGTCCCACAAGGATCCATATTGGGACCGTTATTATTTTTAGTGTATGTAAATGATATTTCAAACTCATCTAAGTCACTGCAATATATTATGTTTGCTGATGACACCAATGTATTTTGTTCCAATTCTGATTTTCATTCGCTCCTAAGAACTCTTAACACTGAATTACCGAAATTATCTATGTGGTTTAAGAGTAATAGATTATCACTTAATCTGAAAAAAGACAAATTTTATGTATTTCTATAACAAGAAGCACAACAATGAAATGCAACATTTAAATATTATGGTGGATGGTGTATCATTGGAACAAAAAGAGAGTATTAAATTCCTCGGAATATATATAAATGAAAATATGAAATGGAATGTTCATGTACAATATATCTCTGATAAAGTATCTCGTAATGTTGGTATACTTCAAAAGTTAAAGTATTATGTCCCTCAGAATATTTTATTTATGTTATATAATTCATTGATATTATCGCACATTTCTTATTGCAACATTGTATGGGCAACATCAAAAAGCCACATTGATAGTAAATTACTTTTGCAAAAGAAAGCAATACGTATATGCACCAACTCAGGTTATCGAGACCATTCAGATCCTTTATTCGCAGAATTAAGAACACTTATATGATAAGGTAAATGATATTAATTTTTTTGCAAAACTCACTCTTTATGTTTCGCTTACATAATGGTCAGTTGCCATCTTCTTTTTACTCATTATTTCAATTAAATAAGGAAATACATTCTTATCCAACAAGACAATCTGATAAGTTTCACTTGTATAATCCCAAAACAGTGATGGCTCTGAAATCTGTCAGACACACCGGACCCGATGTTTGGAATTCTCTTCCTTCTGAAATTCGAAGTTTAAAGTCCACGTATTCGTATAGGAAGGCTGTAAAAACGATGTTGACAAACAATAATTCCATTGTCATTGTTATATACACGAAATTCTTTTGTACAAATATCGACAAAATTAATCTATTATGTAATAATGATTATGTAACCGACCATGACCTGTATCAACTGTCCACCTGTACCTCGTTGAAGAAATATTTTGTCATGTCTTGCTAATCAGTGATACAGGTGATTTTATTTTGTATAAACCTTTAGTGAAAGCAGACAAACCTCTCCCTTCCCTTTCTCCTTTCAAATATCCTATCTCTATGCAAGTCATCCCTCCCTCCTATTCTCCTTCCGATGTACATTATAATATTATGTTATGCTACGGGGGCTGCACGCAAATCAAGCTACGCTTATGCTGTAGCTCCTCTGTATTATTCATTGTAGTATGTTTTGTTGTACTTTTGCTGTACATTGTACACAGGCAATGAACAAGAAAATACTTATATATATTATCATATTTATGTTTGTACATGAATGTGTATATGTACAATGATGATACAGAAACCAATAAATCAAATCAAATCAAATCAAAACCCGTACGTTTCTGTCGGGAACGATCACTCTCTCTCTCCCTCTCTCTCTTTCTCTATCTCTCTCCCTCCCTCTCTCTCTCCCCCCCTCTCTCTCATTATATATGTCAGATTTTAGTTTGGCTTTTTAGTTGTTTTTGTTTTACCTCATAGCCTTTTACGAAGTTTGCGATGCTTATTTTGGTAGTTATCACGTCGTCTTATAATCACGTACTGCTGATATTCTCTACTTTTTTCATGAAAGAATTAGCCACAACTGTACGTCCTACGATAAGCAATGAGAGTCATTTAATAAATCAAAAGATATAACCTTCAATCCACACTCAATGATTATGCACATCCTTCGCCTCTGGTCCAGTGAAGCATGGACTTTAACCTTGTCAGTTAGAATCTCATTGGTATAGCGAAGGCACAAGTTGTCAATCGTAATCATGGTGATTTCACAATGCTATGATTATTCCAAACGAAACGTTCCAGGCTTCACCTGCAGCATCATCTTTGAAGAGATTCATGAGATTATTGGAATGAAATAATTTCTGATATTCCAACAAATTATCGTTCATCAAATTCACCTCAAGCATGGCATTACTTACTCTAGATACATAAGGTGCTTTTGTGTGCACATGCGTACGGAAACTGGGTGTACTTGTTACAATGTTTCTCTTTTTTTTTTTTTTTTTGAGGTCTTGACCCGGTACGTATTCAGTGTCTTCAAACATGTATGTTCAATAGGCCTACACACATTTACACACTCATACATCAGACGGTGCTGCTACAACCAAATGACATCGAAAATATATTTCTCTAACCAACTTACTATCATTAACAGGAAATGTTAGTGACCATGAAACAATTATAAACCCAGTCTTCCTTATAGAAATATCCTATTATCTGATTATGGCATGAAATGGTCGCTGACTTGGGCTGTCACATGTTGTCTAGTAAACTGAAGATCTAATAAACGATAAAGTAAGGTTTACTTCCCCTAAAAATGATCATACCCATGCAAATGTTCCTGATATATTATACAGTGATTTTTCTGCATTCCCCTGGGAATTATAAGTAATAAGGCCCAGGATTAGTAGTTTACGGACACGTGACAATTTCAAACCTGTATATGTGACCATACATCACAAAACAAACAAAAAGTCGCACACCTTGATTTTACGTGAGGGCTAAAGAGAGGTGAAACGAGTCAACCGAGTCAATTTTTAGTTTTCCATATTTTCAGAAAGAGCTATTTTTCTTCCACATTATCTCTAAGTTTGGGGTCATAAGTTGAATGGGAAAGTGGATTTTCAGCACTTTTTCTACAACCCCTTTATTGGTAAAGTCGTGTGATCAGGTTTTTCTTAGAGGCCCCTTTTCGTTTCTTGAAAATCCTTTGCACACTCTTCACTTTCAACTCTTAATAACTTTTGAAAGGATGATGCTACTGCTTTGAAAGTTGACATTTATTATGAACAGAATGTGTTAATAGAGCATGCTCAATGTCAGCTTAATCTGATGATCCATTCATTGTTGTTGCTACAGTGGCTTACATAATGTTTTTCGTCCCATTCATGGCACAGGTAGCGCGGCTTAGCGACGATTAAGCGCTTTAGTAGACCCTGTACTTCACAACCTCTTTTCTCAGTTTAAACTTTTCCAGAGTGTGCGCTTTCTTTTCAATATTTATTTAGGTTAGGAGAATCCATTTGAATTGAATTATACATCATTTTAAATCTTAATCAGAATCTGCCCTTTACTAAAAATCCATGTCTGGCGACTTTTTTGTTTTGTTTTGTGGTGCAGGGTCACATATGGAAATCGGAACTTAGTTAATTGGCATGTGAAATCGCAAAGTTATACGCTCGCAGTCCCAACCATTGCTTTTGACATGTTTGATGTTTGTTTGACAGAACCTCCAGGACTACACAATCATTAGCTTATTGAACAGTTTGCGTGGTCTATCATTAATGATAGATCACCAGTCCTGTCTTAATGACTATGCAGATTATGACAGTTTGAGGCAGGACTCGTGCGGTTAATATGGGTAAATATGTTTTCTTTCGTCAGATGATGTAGACATGACGCGATCTTGGATCTTGTCAGCTGATGATCTATTCTACCACTACCTACAGGATATAGGCATGATGAGATCCGAGATATAGTCATCTCAACATCTCTTCGGCAGAATGTATAGACATGGCCAGATATGCGATCTTGTCTTGTGATCTTCTCTCCAACATGATGTAGACATGGCAGGTTCCAAAATCATCCCATCTTATCATCAATTCGAACGGATGTAGATATGATGAGATGTAGTATCTTGTCATCTGATCAGCTATGTACCGGATGTTGACATGACATCACCAAATCTAAGATCTTGACATCCGATCATCCTTCCTTGATTATCTGGGCATCTGGGTGTGGCACTATCATGCCACCATAAACAAACATTAATGATTATACGCTTATCCTTAAAACGCACGAACAGACGAGCGTTGCCAAATGACTGAATGAAAAGACTGTTTTCTGCAATCGATCAATTCTGCACAAGCATTCTTGGTTTCTCTTCACGTCTATAGACATGTCAGTTAGAATGAGGTTTAAAGTACGGGCAGATACACTTCCTTAAAGGGGCATTCCAGACGATTTTCAAAGTTTCACATCTCGTAGTACATAAATCGACAACTTCATGTATAAATTTGTGGGATTTATTGTGAGCAGAGAAACTGATTACATATGTACTCTAAAAATCTTGAACAAATTACACTGAACAGTAACTGTGTTGATGACATAAGAGCCTCACATATCTCAGAGATGAAGCAGTGTAATTCCATTACAATACCGCTTGCTGAACAAGTTCACCTGTGTATAATCTCTGCATGCCTTCTTCTTTTGTTCTGCTTCCTTGAGCTCCAACTCATGCATTGTAATGGTGAGGCTACCATGTCATCACCCTTGTTCATTGCAATTTGTTCTAAATTTTGAAATCATTCTTATTGCTCATCCCAATCGCTATAAATTCTGAAACTCTGTACTCGGTATAACTAATTTGAAGTTGTTCAAATGTAAAAGTCTGAACATCATCCTGAGGTTACCTTTAAGTTATCCCTTGTCACTTTGATCATATTGACATGCTTCTGTACATTACTACTTTCATTGCTCTTCTTTAAACTACCATCTTCTCGACAGCGTTTAATATTGAATTACCTGACTAATGAGACCAATTGCTGAGATATCAAAGGATGTCTAAGAACATTCTCATCTTTCTCATGGTTTTCACCCCTTATATTTCTTTTAACTATTTAACTATTGCTTTCTTATTCTTGGATAATCTTCTAGCACAGTCTAAGAAAATGAGGGGGCGCTCTTCGCGTCTTCGTGTCTCGATGTGGCGTCTAGGTTTCTTCATCACCTCGGCATTCGCTGTAATCATCGTTATAACGCTTGCGGTGATGTCCAGAGTCTCCGATTATGCGAGTGATTCAACGAGTCATTTCTTGACTTTGGGAGAAATCGTGCCAAATTTTTCCTTAACCAGGTGATAAGTTGTTGAATGGGCAATTTACATTTCGTATTTAAACATTTAACGATTTTATATTTTTCGAAAATTTATTTAATGACTTAACATTATATCGTCGGTTGAGAATGATAAGAGCGTTAAGTTGCCACAAAACCCATAGTGTTCAAGACCACTTAAAGCCCTTCTCATTCTCAACAGACGATATTATCTCATTTCTTCTTTCAACTTAAGATGAAAAGCGTTATGGTTAGCGTGATTAGTACACTTATTATTCTAAGGTAATGATCACTCCTATCGTGATGTCAAAGGTTTTGTTAAACATTATGAAAAAAAGAACTATTTTTGTCATATTTGATTACGTATTAAATCAGGGTTACATTGCTCAAAGCTCCGCCTTTAATCGCACTTTTAAAGATATAACGTCCCTTAAAGTCCCTTAAACCGCGTGCAACTTTGTATTTAAACACAAATGTGTTGGCGAACAAGAGGATAAAACATGGATTGGCTCCTACTTACAACACAAAATAAAATGTAACTACGGCATTTCATTTTGACACTATTTTGCGACAAAGCCAAATGCATGCAATATAGATCTGATACCATCATTATGACTTCTCAGCCACGGTTAAGAATGATAATCAAATCACATACACCATTCAACTTTGTGCCCCCATGCAAGCAACTTGGTCTAGGGATAACTGCATTTTCAAAAGAAATAATCCACGAAACTCATGCTGTTCCCCCCCCCCTTACAAACAAAACTGTCGGTCTATAATAATAAATAATAATAATTGATATGATTTATATAGCGCCAAATCCACTCTGCAGAGTGCTCTAGGCGCGGAAGGAAGAGAAAGTGAAGGAGATAAAGGACATACAAATATCAAGTACATGTAATAAGTAGTCAAATTGAGGCTTTAAACAAGTGAATTTTTAGACTGCTTTTAAAGGAGTCTGATGAAGAACAATTTCTTACGGCTGGAGGTAAGTTATTCCATAAGGTGGGAGCAGCATGGCCAAAGGCACGTGTGCCCCATATTGTAGTGAATCTTGGAATTATCAGAGAACCGGAGTTGGATGAGCGTAAAGATCTAACAGGGATGTAATTATGGAGTAAGTCAATGTTATACTGAGGAGCAGCGCCCTGAATGCAATGAAAAGTCAAAAGTAAAATCTTAAAAATAATGCGATCTTTGACTGGTAACCAATGAAGTGATCTCAAAATAGGGGTGATGTGAGTGTGCTTCTTGGATAGTGTGATGATGCGTGCTGCCGCATTTTGAAGCCTCTGTAGCATGGAGAGCTGAGTTTGTGGTAAATTAAATAAGACAGAGTTTCCAAAATCGAGCCTAGAAGATATCAAGGCATGGACTAATTTTTCGGTAGAAGAGCGGTTCAAATATTTTCTAATGAAGCCGATATTACGAAGTTGGTATCTTACCGATCTACAAATGCTAGAAACTTGATGAGACATAGTCATATTACAATCTAGCATTACACCCAGGTTGCGACAGGTTTGGGACACACTAATTGACATGCCGGAAAAAGAGATGAAATTAATGTCAAGTTTACCTAATTGTGTCTTCGAACCAAACATTAAAAACTCAGATTTATCTGTATTCAATTTCAAAGAATGTGAGTTCAGCCATGAATAAACATCATTCATTGCATTCTCAAGCTGACTCAAAGCATGTAAGGCATCGGCCTGGTTAGGTTTGAAAGACAAATACAATTGAATGTCATCAGCGTATATGTGATAATTAATTTTGTGCTGGCGCAATATGTGTCCCAGGCTAATAAGATAGATGGAAAACAAGGTGGGCCCGCCCACAGAGCCCTGTGGAACACCGCATTTGAGAGGCATAGCATTTGATTTACAGCTGTTGACATACACTGCCTGTGAATGGCATGAAAGGTAAGATTTAAACCATTCGTATGCCTGACCTTTTACACCAAGAGATTGGAGGGTGTTTAACAAAATTGCATGATTAACAGTATCGAAGGCGGAGGACAAATCAAGTAAAATCAAAGCAGTGACATTTCCACGATCCATTTCCTGTAGGATGAAGTTCGACACATTGAGGAGAAGGGTTTCTACGCTATGGTAAGGACGATATACGGATTGAAAAGGATCACATAAATTATTAACCAAGAGATAATCTGTAAGTCTGGAAAAAACAATCCTTTCCAAAATTTTAAACAAAAACGGGAGGTTACACACGGGGCGGTAATTTTGGAGTGAATCTGGGTCTAAGGAAGGTTTTTTCAAAAGAGGTGTTATATATGCAGATTTCAAACATGAGGGGACGTAACACTGATCAATACCTAGGTTCACAATCATTGAAATAATAGGAGCGAAAATGGATGAACAATCTTTTATCAATACAGTGGGGACTGGATCTAAAGAACATGACTTGGGAGGTAATCTGCGAAGAAGAGCTTGGACCTCGTCAGGATCAGTGGGCTTCAGGGTTTCAAGGGAAGCTGTCGTGAGGGGCTCCTGCGCCGATTCGTCTGGACAGAGACTGTTACTGATAGTCTCTACCTTATTCCGAAAGTAATCGATGAAAGTCTCGGCCATTGCAGAACTGTCCGTGTGGGACGGTAATGGTGAAGATTGCTTTCGATTTAGAAGGCGGTTGGCAACGGAGAAGAGCCGTTTGGAATCTTCGCCACAGTCTTCGATGAGGCCCACGTAATAAGATCGTTTGGCCTTCTTCAGCAGAGAGTTTACCACATTCTTCTGAGCACACAATAATTTCCTGTCGATTTCACTTTTACCGTTGGAAAGCCATTTGCGCTCGAGTCTCCTACGTTTCCGCTTCGCCGCCGCAATGTCAGAGTTGTACCAAGGACAGTCAGTGCGTTTCCTGATCTTTCGAGTCTTTGCAGGAGCATGTATATTGAGGAGTCTGCTGAGCGCTGAGTTGTAATTTTCCACAACGCAGTCCACACTGTCAGTTGGGGAAGACATCAATTTGCAGCTGACAATATCCTCGGCGAATGCTGTCCTGTTGATTTTCTTGATGTTGCGGCAGGTGAATTCAGACATAACACGAGAAGGCTTTACAAACTTGAGCAAGCAGGAAACTGCAGAATGGTCTGAGATACCGGAAAAGACCTTGGGGCTTGAGTAGAGAACATTATCAGAGTTTCGCACCATGATGACATCCAGAATATGACCCTTATCATGGGTAGGAGATGAGACGAGCTGGGAAATGCCATGGCCACTGATGAGATCATTAAACCTCAGCGTATTTGGGGATGAAGTATTGTCAAAGTGGATGTTCAGATCCCCCGTGATCGCCAAAGGTGATGGTCTGTACATAGTCTCATCAAGAAACTGTGAGAACTCGTCGAGAAATGTTGAGAAAGAGTGATTTTCAGGAGGTCTATACACAACGACGATGTCCACACAGGAGTGTGCATACGAAACAGTTCCATGCATTGACTCGAAAGAAGTGTATTTCCGTGATGGGTTTATGACAACATGAAGATTGTCCTTGTAGAGAAACCCAACACCGCCTCCGCGCTTGGAGATCCTTGGACAGTGATGGAAGGTATAGCCCCTCGGACGAAGATCGGCAATAGCTGCATCATCAGACGAGGACAACCAGGTTTCGCAGATACATGTGAAATCTAAACGGTGATCGGTAACAAACTCTTGGAATACCGAAGATTTGTTACGTAGGGAACGGGCATTTAAAACACCTAACTTGAAATTGTTATCAAAACAGAAATGACCACCTCGTTTTCCCCTATGTGTCCTCCGCCTTCTGTTAATACCGAGAGAGACAATCCGATTCCAGGCAGTGGGGTTATCATTGCGCCATCTAGTTGAAAAATGGCTTGAATTAAATGAACGAAGGGTTTGTGTATCATATGATAATGAATGTCTTGAATTCGATGAGTTTTCGATTGTCGACAAATGCAGTCCACCACTCTCAGGGCCAGGATTCGGATTTATATCTCCAGATATCAATAACAAACTCTGAAAAGTGGCCTCTGAGTTGGCATAATAGCGTACAGGGGTACCAACATATTTCCCCTTTGATGGATAGGCTTGTGCATAATGTGCACTAACATTATGAAGGCAGATATTAGGCGTACATGCATCTAGGCAGTACCCTTGACAGCAATAACACAACAGGATCACAGTAAGTACAAAGGCTATAGAGGTGACTGGCTTCATTGTGAATGACATACAGCTGGTACTCAGTAGATTAACAATAGCACTGAACAGTGACAGGATCAGTGAAAATACTTCGAGCTTGACTGAACAGCAAGGCACCTGTAGCTACATGTGTAATGCACCCAACGTGGCTGTACAAGCTATGCATACAGAGTGAGGCAACCCTCAAATAATTCAGTGACGGCACTGTAACAAAATAAGCTTACCAGAGCCACAAATTTGTCTAGTTGATTCTCTACACGAACAGAAACCAGATAGTACACAACACAAGCACAAACATTATACAAGATCAGCAAAATATAAGACAAAAGCAAGAGCAGTGTGGGCGGGCATCCACGAGGCGCGCGCAACCCGATACGACATTACATTGCCCTGTATGTTTGACTTCAAGACTTTAATGGCAAATCGAGGTCATTCCATTCTTGTAAATATGAGAGTAACATAGGTATTTCTTAAATTCAGGACATTTTTGATAATCACTTCAAGAACATTCAATGTAATGTAACAAGTGAGCTATTACTGCAAAAGGTTTTATTTCATGATTTTTTTTTTGTTCTGATTAATAAATCCAGAAAAAAAATAAATCTAATGATGGAATTACTTTAGAATTCTGCTGCCGTTTCAAGCCAAAGATTGGAATAGAGTTGATTCGATTTAATCTGGGTTTTTTTTTTTTCATCATCATCATCATCATCATGCATAAACCAAAGTACACGTTTTCATGTGATTATGTGTAGCCGAGCATACAGAAACAGCAAGGATGCAGCTTTACTGACCAAGGCTTGATTTAACCTTTTGATAAGTTTATATCTTCATTAACATTGCTTGTTCTCATAAATTCATGAGCAAGATTTCTGAGTTTGATTATCAGATACCAAGTACGCTTCGCATACTGTTCTTAATGGTGGATAACTGTTTTATCTTATCAGCAGAACATGCTTGATGGGATATGCAGATGATGAAATTCATGACTATTTACCTCAAGTAGTTATTGACAACAATGCCAAGATCAACATTTCGGCGAGAACTGGCCACGTGTGGTGAGTTATTTCGTTATTCTTTATATCAAACAATGTTCTGTATAATAACTTTCCAGGAGTGTATGTTTGTGTGTGTAAAGGATAAATGGACAAATATGTGGGATAGGTAAACGAGTTTATTCTATATGATAAAAATTTTTAAGCGCTCTAACCCTTGCTTGAAGAGCGAACCAAACATCGATTGTATTGTAATAATTTTAGTAATAACAATAAATGTTTCTAATGCGCACTTTCTGACAATTACATGTCACTCAAGGCGCTACAATATTTTATACATTATAATTACTCGACGACATAATTCAAAAGAATAAGTTAGAGAAACAAAGGAGTTTCGATTTTATGTCATTAAGTTTACACATATTCCAATAATAGGGTAAATTTGTAGGATCCATGACGGAACATTTTTCAAGGTTGTGTGTCGGGGGGGGGGGGTCAATGGTAGGTCTTCATCCCCCCCCCCCCCCCCCCCTCCGTCGCCGTTCAGACGGGAGGAATCTAAGGAACCCTCGGATAGTCGTGATGATGTGATTTCTTTTTTGACTTTGTTTTTCTAGTTTTTGCTTTCACAGCCTACAAAGTGTAAGTGTGTGTATGTGTGTGTGTGTGTGTGCGTATGTGTGTGGCTGCAGTCCCAGCCTGTTCACCCCCCCCCCCCCCGCTGTTCCGCGATGCCTAAAACTAGTTATTATAAACCGAAGTTTAGAGGTTTCATGGCATTTCTAAAACAATACATAGACGAACTTTACACAGTAACGAGTACAGTAACGAGTGTATAGCAACGCTATACAGATTGATGATTGTAATATAAGAGATAAGGAGACCGGATGCCTTTTTAGTTATTAAAGGATATCACTTTGTAATTCTATAACTTTGTGTTCTTGCCCTCGCCCTGGTCAGCATCTTAAAAGGACTTTTGTCATTATTTTTTTTGGTAGTATATTTCATGTTTTGCAAATTTTAAGGATTTATTGTGGTGAATAATTGCAGAGCGTCAAGAAGTTGTACAACCACGATATTGTTTAGCATGATTAAAAAAAAAAAAAATCTGTTCATTTAAGGACATGGATGAGCAAATTATTGCAGTGTAAAAATTTTTGGACATTTACCCTAAATAACCAATTATATTACTTTAAAAAAAGACAAGAAGGGAACAAATAAGAGTGGCAAAAAAGAAGGACTCAAAAACTGTTAGAAAGACGAAACGTAAACCAGCCGTTATTCGTTTACCGTGTATAAAATTTTACAAATCAATGAAGCAGCGTTAAATAAGTGTCCACACTCTCGTATAAAGGGCTTAAAAGGATGGTACAGTATCGGTTGAGATGAGATTTGGGCTTTTAACTTTTTGCGAGATACCAAGAAAATACTTGTGAAATAGTAGAGGGCGTATCATTTTAAGAGGAATTCAAAGTTGATTTGATGAAAATCGGATTTGGAATGACTAAAACATCCAAAAACAAAGTAAAACACACTTTATTAGAATCGCTTTATTAGAATCGCTCTGTTTTGGATATCTCAGCCATTTCAAAACCGATTTTCATGAAATAAACGTTAAATTCCTCATGGAATTACATCCTCTTTCATATTTCATTAGAGGTTTCTCATTTTCTCACCAAAAAATGTTAGAAACCTGAAATTCGGCCCAACAAACACTATACGATCCCTTTAATAATGTTAATGTATATTCCGTTGGTTATTCGAAAATGAAATAAGGGTTGTCATTAAGGATGTTGGTTAATCCAAACAGAAATAAGGTTCCTTATTCTGAAGTTTAAAACAAAATATAATGAAAAAAGACCCTCTTTACTCCGAGTGTTAGTTGATTCACTTTTTTTTTCCTTTTTCTGAATAATTTTCCTAACAACATCATTCACAAATAACTGATGTTCAGATTAAGGAACCCTGCTCGTTTAATTTTGTTTTATAACGCTGTTTTGTGTATTTTTTGAGGGTCCCATATCGTACAAGCTCTCCTTCTAATTAGTGGGACCCTTCTTTCCATCCCCATCTATAGTTAACTTGTATTACATGCTTTATGTATGTATTAACAAAGATACAATTATGTGTTCTTTTTCATCTGCTACTCATTTTCATAATAATGTACTTTGTTAAATCACATTCTGCAATTATTACAAATATCCTGTGCATATACATTGTATATAATTTCTTTGTTTATATGATGGAAGTGAAAGTGAATTTAAATCTTGAATCTTAAACCTTTGAAATAACAAACTTTCTTTCATTTTAGTCAACGAACCTTAGTAATTCAGGAATGTATCATTATTAATTCAGGAATGATACAGAATGATTCATTCCTGAATTAATGAATCATTGTGTGTCATGTGCAACTTTGCACATTCCTATACAGTTACTTAACTGTGTTGTTCGGGTGACGAGGAATCCTTCAAGCGCATTACAGGCGACTATTTCGTTATGCTCTGATGTATTTCATGTGTTTCTCTTGCTCTTTTTGCTCTCTTTTCCTTTGCGTCCCTTTCCTTCCTTACACTGTTTTTGTTACCAGGTTATTTAACAAGACCAACATTTTCCTCTATATAGGGACCTATACACTATAATAGCTTTACTTTTTAGAAGGCCCCCCAAATTTCATGTTTGTGAAATTGTCTTCTCTTGCTTTCTTTGTAATTACGACGCTATGTCGAGTCTTATGTTCGATTTTATCACGCTATACTCGCAATGAATCCTTTATTGACTGTCCGCTCATCTTTCTCTGTGACACGACTTTTGCTCCTGCAACATTTTTCCCTGGATTTTATTAATCAGAATTGTCTACTTCTTCTTCCGAGTAAGTGCAGTCCACCATCGGGTATATTTTCGCACTGTTTGGCAGGTCAGATATGGTGTATGTACAGTGCCATATAAAATAACTGCATGATAACTAAGTGCAGCGAAAAAAAAAAAAAAAAACAGCTTCCCCTTCTATCGGAGCTGGAGTTTCTGTACCTCATGCCTGAAACTGTCAGCAGAGGTACATTTGATGAGGGCTTTTTTTCATAAGTCATATTGCATATTAATTTTTGACATCACAAAAACAATAATTTTTAACAGTATTCAATGACAGTAAAGTTACAAGGCGATTCATCCATTTTTGGACTATACTCTCTAACATACGTTAAGATCAATACTCTAGAATCATATACGTAGAAAAGAGTGAAAGAAAGAAAAAAAAATAGCCTTAAGTGCAAACACTAAATATTATCCAAAACAAGACAAAACAAACCAAAAGCACAAGAACACACACTACAATCTAACAAACGGCGCTTTTTAATGCAAGTTTATGCAGAATAGAATTATGCTTTTTTAAGGGTAAATGTGTCGAGTAAATTTGATTTGAAGAGTATTTGCCCATACAGCATTACCATAATTCAACTGAGATAAAACTAAACTGTTATAAAACAGAATCAAAACCCTTATTGGAAAATACCTTGTAGCCTCTTAATTACTCCAATAGTTCTCAAAATTCGTTTATTCATCATGGATTTTTGCTTTTTCAAGTTCAAATTGCAGTCAATATAAACCCCTAGAAATTGTGTACGTTCTACTCGAGATACTTATTCACCATGCATCTTTACATCACAAAGTTCAAAATTTGATTTTTTTTCTTACCATTAAAAAAAAAATACATGTAATTTGATGTTCAGCATTTACGATCAATCTGTTATCACGAAACCATTTTGACAAGTTAGATTACTCATTATTCAAATTATTTATCATCACATTAATATCAAAATGAGAAATAAAAAAAAAAAATATTAAGTAGAAGCATTAGCAGATGAAATAGATTTAACCACACGTGAAATATTACACATATTATTCAAAGATATCAAAAATAACAATGGCCCTAATATGGAATCCTGGGGGACTCCACGTTAAACGTCATGTATCCGATAAAGTATCTCTGTTTAATGTTACTTGCGTCCGATTATTCAAATAACTTCTAAACCATTTTGATGTAAAACCTCAATTATCGTAACGATCAAGCTTTTGAATCAATATTCATCGTTAATTAAATCAAAAGCTTTAGACAAATCAAGAAAAACCACCAATATCATGCAAATTATTATTTAATGCAGTAAGAGTACTATCCTGCAGATCTACTAGAGCAATTTCAGTTGAAAAAATTAGTGCGAAATCCAATTTTTCAAGGATTTTGGGAAAACATGGGAATATTGATGATGGTCAACTTTCAATTTTATTGGAACAATTCCTGTTATTAATGACATATTAAATATCTATCTGTATGTGTTTATATGTTTCTTTCTCAGGATGAATGGCTCGCTTACCAGTACGTTGTGGCGGTTCAATGATAGCTCGGAGGAAATAATCTATATGTACGAGCAAGCTCTTCATAAGGCCTGGCACCAGAATAGGACCAATATCCTGAAATTTAAGTATGTATTACAATATGCTTCATCGATAAGGTCTTCTGCAGCCTTTATGTCTGTTTTTTCTTAATAAGGACGTGTGCTTTGTGGTTTCAAATCTTGGCTGATTCAGATCCACCATTTTCTATAAGGCCTGAATAAAAAAAAAAAAATGTACAAGGGAATTAATCAAGTTTAATTTCCCTTTTCAGCCCCGTTTCCAAGTTCACCATGTTTATGCAGGATTTTAGATGCGTTTAGTGTTAGTTTCTACCTGACAATCAAGTGGTATCATGATTACTTATTTAGGTTATGATGTATGATTTTGTTTGTACTCATCTTAGTAATCTTTAAACACTAAATAATGTTGAAGACTTGTACCTTCAGAGACGTTACAATGTACTATACGTTGATGTTGAGGAGAAGAATTTCCAGACCATTTCCAATTTTTCAGCACTAACTCTTATATCCCTCAATTTGCAGTCACACTATTACAGTTGCTTCAATGCCAAGTTGCTAAATAGGACCTAAAGGAAAATTAACTGGCTTAATCTAATCTTTTGAAAGTGTGTCGAACTTAAAGGTCCAGTTTACCTTTGGGAGCACTGATTTCAAAACTGTTCAAGATATCACATTTGATGCATATGTGTAGGTCTGTTGTATCACAAAACATCCTACCATATAAAATGTTTGCAATAAAGCCTAAAATATGAGGAGATATCAGCATTTTTCTCAATAAAACCATAACTGTATACGGTTTAGTCTGAAAGTATTCTTATTATAACTATTGTTCACATTTTCTGTATTTAACAATACTAAACATCGATTATACGGATTCAAATTTTTACAGTGGTTGTTTTTATCCCTAACTCTCATTTTAGAACTATTTTAAAGCACTAATGTTGGGTTTTTGTTTCATCTGCAAATGGTAAATTATGCCTTTAACATTTTCATTTTCAATTTTGTCAATATTTTGGATAGTATCATATTTTCCATCTTTATTTTTTTGCTAACTGTGTGTTGCAGAACTGAGCTCATGAAGTACCACCCGGCACTCCACGAGAATTCCAGAGTAATCCTGCATCAAACAAATGTTCATGCCAAGACTAAAATTCGGGATGCCAGAGGAAAAAGTTTTATTTCTATATCGCCAGGTGTTTATGGTCTGCTTCCAAAGGTGATTTGATCAAATTGTACAATGTTGTCACTGTGTCTTCTACTTTCTCTGGCATACAAAAATCATAGTTAAAGTTCTCTTATCTGTGTGAACTCAAATCTGTCCAAGTTTATATGACAAGTGAAAACATGGAAAGATCCTAGCAGAGCTGGTGTTAGTGTTAGTGTTGGCTGAAATGTTCTTCTATTTGAATTATATATATATATATATATATATATATATATATATATATATGAGTATCATGGTACACTTTAAAAGTCTATTTCGCAAGGCAATGTAAATCCACGGACTAAGCACACGAAGGCATAACGAAGTAAAACGCCGACATTTCCTACACTTTTCTTAATCCGCACTGAAATGGAATTCATGAGGGGAGAACTATTCACGATATCACACTTTACAGAGTGATCTAATAAAGAGAAAGCGAGCAGTCTCGACATCTTTACGATTTAGCTATTAACTATATACTGTGCTGTCTGAACAACCAATTATTAAAGTTTTCAGTGTAAAGGAGGCTGCAATGTCATTAAACATTCAATAATTCAAGTGCAATTCACCCGTTTAACACAGAATGTTCCCCATATCGGGGTTAAAAAAAGAGGAAAGTATTAAATTTGGTCAAGAAGTGAAACTTTTGATATCTCTCCAACAACCTTATCATATCCTTTTAATGTCCATTAATGTTTTAATTTCAGTATATGCTTTCTGTAATTTTTCAGATGTACATTAATGATCATCTATTTTTCTTTACTCTGTGTGCACGTCGGCTTAGAAAAATCCCCTGCCAGAAAGTAAAACTTTACGATCATGTGCTGTGGTAGGAAACAGTGGCTCACTCCTTAAAAGTGAATGTGGAAAGGAAATTGACTCACACGACTTTGTAATCAGGTAAGTGGTGCTAAAGTGAAAAAGTATTTTGAATTCATTTGCCTTAGTCGTCAATCTGTAAGCCAAACTAAAAAAAAAGAAAAACTAAAGGCAACAAACTGATTGTAGTCCCTGATTGTAGCCATAAGAGTAAAATGTTTTGAGTAAAATGGGATTCGGTAGATGAGATTTAGTCATGAGTATGTACCATAGGGGAAACATACGCAGGCACACACGAATGAAATTATTGTACGGCGTTATCACAAAGTATTTTCCAACCTCTTCAACTGTCTTCTTATATATTTACATATGGCAGATGCAATCTAGGCCAGACTGGATATTTCAAGCAAGACGCAGGTACTCGGAGCAATCTGACGACGATGAATCCTAGTATACTTCACAGAGAGTGAGTGATCTTACCGACATATATATATATATATATACACGTATATTTATATAATCTCTCTCTCTCTATGTGTATATATATATATATATATATATATATATATATATATATGAAGAGTTCATTTTCTTGAGGCGCTAAATCCACTTTTGATAGGAAGGGAGACACCTGGATAGTCATTTCACCAGTTTTGTAGTGTTTTCATGCAATGATATCATGTTCCATTGGAGTATCCTATTATAGGAGAAAGTGTTCATCGGAAAAACAAAGTTTACATCTCTATACTGTTTTAAAGAATTGATATGCGTTTGGACTTTGCGAGTTTTGATAGCATAGTTGGAACAAAACGTTCATCCCGGTCATGTACAACATGTGTGGGTGTTTGGTTTTTTTGTGTGTTTTTTTGCGACTGGCTTCTGTGACTTTGTGTATCTTTCCTGGATGATATAAGTATACATAAATAAATGTATACAAATACAATATCAAAATATCATATATAAAATTGTCTAAATCTGATCTACTTAAGGATTCGCTCAAATTTTGTGATTACTACTACGATTGTAAGGAACAAAAATAAAAAAGTGCAAAAATCAAAATTTACAGTCTACCAGAAGAGAGAAATTACATGGAACGGTACTGAGAAAAAAGAGTCACAATTTAGCTATATCTGATATTGTTGATGCCATGGCAACCGTAAATTGACAACCATGTCAGTCAGATTTGTTTTTTTTTTTCTGTTCCAATTTCAGATGACAATGCAATAGTATATGAAATGGACGTTTCTTGGGTGAATTTGCTAAAGAAGCCAAATGTGAAGTAATTATGGCCCTGAAATGTTTTTCTTATTATTTCCTTTGTTTTTTATGTGACAAAGGCTTTAAACAATATTATTACAGAGATAATAAACAAAAGTATTTTCCAAAGATTGCCCTTTTTTGTGTCATTTTTATTTTTTCGCAGAACTTATGCCTGTAATATCATTTGTTTATTATGTCATCAATCTGCAAACTCAAAACTCTAATATTATGGAAACATGAAATGTGATAACTATACGTGTACCTAGTACCCAAACAATTCATCACAGGTCTCACAATGTCTTTCTTTATGTTGTTATGAATAGCGTCCCCATGTGGTGACCTTGAGAAATTTCAACCATAAAAAATAATGAGATTCGACTTGCTTATCATTTGTTACAAAATAAAATGATCGGTATGATATGACATACTTGTGATACAGTAATTATACAGAAACAAAAAAAAAAATCATGTTTCAGCCTATATCCTATGTCTTTCTTTATATTTTGATAGATAGCGTCCTCCATGGGTGACCTTAAGAAAGTTCAAATGTAAGGTCATGTAAAGTTTGAGTTGCTCTACCCATGTATCAAATATGACGATACATCAAATAATAGCAAACTCATATAGGGGGCACAAGGGTCTGGGAAGGGTCAAAATAGCTTGGACTTTACAGGCCGGTTAAAGCACACAAAGACCCGTTACCTGGAAGAGAGGGTATCTTCTTCAAGCAATTTTTTTTTCTTTTTCTTTTTTTTTTTTGGTTATTGGGGGATGAGGGTTACTAGCTATATCCTGACGTAGAAGACACCATCACAACTACGTCAGTATTCCAAAATACAATCAATTTTGGTTGAACAATTGACTGGAAACGCTTTGCCGTAAAATGACACAATGAATGCCCTAGTTCAACAAACGCGTTCAACGTGGTTGATGACGTTCCTTGTGCGAGGAATCGATATGGAGTTCTGAATGGAGGGGGTAATACAAAAGTTTACCTTGTCAGCAACTAAAATTAAATGCATTTTGCGGTATTCTGTAGGTTCTGTAATTGGGGTAATACAAAATTTTACCTTGTCAGCAACTAAAATTAAATGCATTTGCGGTATTCTGTAGGTTCTGTAATTGTATCACGACTAACATTAACTTTAACGTTTACTTTATTTTAATCATAGTATACGTTCGCAAAAGTAGACAACCTCATGATGGACAAAAATACCTCTAGGATTATTTGTTCACTCAATCACAATCTACTAGTATTCATTCAGAGTCTTGTCTTTGTTTCGTTCTGCTCATTTTTCAGCTATCCATTCTGAAATCACTATTGTAATGTTTTGCATGCCATGTTTTACCAATTCACAGATATGTGCACCTGAAGCGAAAAAGTGAGAAAAGAAAATTGATGAAAGCTCTGTCACATTATCAAGGAGTCATATTTGTACCCAGCTTTAGCAGAAGTAACTTCAACCATTTCTTGATTGTCCGAAAAGTCATGAATGGTACAAGCGTGCCCGAAATTGTATGTGGGCACCCTTATCATTTACGCCTTGTGACCCACTTCTGGAATGACCGGACAGTAATACCACGGTTGTCAACGGGTATGTCGATTTCTATACCTTTTCTTATTGATTATTTATCACAGGTGCCATTTCAACCAGTGTTTATGATATTATAAAACCATAAACAGTACAGGAGTTCTGTTTTTACAAAAGAGCTAACAGATAATGCTATTTCGAATGGATGAAACAAAACAGATTCACCGGTACTCGCTTTAATACATGTCACATGCGTTAGTATTCTTACTTTTGATACGGGATTTATACCGAAATACATATCATATAAATTATGACTATTCAAAAAAAAAAAAAACAGGCTTAAGCCATAATTTTGATCAGATCGGTTCTATTATGTCTTGCAAGGGAAATATTAGGGAAATTTCGCAAAAGAATGGTTCCAATATGTGATTCAAGTAGAAACCAGACAAATAACCGTTTTTTCTATTGTATTACCTCAAATAAACAGGCTTTTACTTTATTAGCGTCTCCACTATAACTTGGTCTATTTGGAACACCTGTGTACACACTCCCCCTCCCTGTGTACACAGGTGTTCGGCATTGCAGGGTATAGTGTAGCACAGCTTATCGCTGTAAAAAAAAAAAAAAAATCAGTACTTTCTTTTTCTCTTTGTGTGAATGGCGTGTTGGAAATCTGCAAAGCACGCATCCATCACACACACATATACACCCACACAAACACAATTTATAACTAATGATATAAAGTGCATGACAATACTTATATTCAATATTTTATATCAACGTATTTCAATGGGACCCTCATGAGACCTGACAGAACCACTGGATTTTTTTACAAGAGAAAACAAAAATTCACACAACTCTTTATCATTCACCAAGCGTGACTTGTGATACAATGAGTATAATTATTTATACAGATCATGAGTATCAATTTTGCAAGATTGTAGGCAGGACACACTACAGCTCGTATATGTATAGGGCCTGCATTTACGGAGCCAACCACATCAGCTATATCTTGCAGGGTTATTAATTTCATATCGTATTGCATCATTGATTAACTGAGATTTCACATTTCCTTTGTAGAAGGAAAAAAATGCCCCCTCCTTCATTATGGTATTTAATATCTGAATTCGAGAACTTATGTGGACACTTAAATTATCATTGCATAACCAAACTTAATTTAAAGATCAGGGAAAAATCCTCCTCCTCCTCCTTGTTTCACCCTCTTCCTTACTTCAGTCTCGGATAAAAACTAGGGTATAATGAGTCCTGTACTGTTCTTAATGCTTTTTAATTCTCTGAAGATATAATAGCAGACAAACTAAACAAATCACGACAATTCTAGTTTGAAAAATGATTTTGAAGTTAATGCAAACAAGTAAATGCTTCTTCTTTTATATCCATTGATGTGTACACATTATACATAATATAAAATGTAATTTATGTGTATTTAGTATATGAACGTACTCACTGACTACAAGTCTTTTGGTTCTATTGAAACAACGAGCAGATTTTTTCCTCTCACTTCTGCGATATTCACATGATTTTATTCCTACCTGCAAATGACTACTGAAACCATCAGTAAAATTTTTCTGACAGTGTTCGCTAGGACACATTTATTGTCATTCACATCGGGTACAAGAGTGATTCTTATCTTGATTCATCAGTCGTTTCACAAGTGCCTAAAATGTCAGTGTTGTTGAGTTCTGTTTCTCATTGTTCTTTCTTTCCAAGGATTTTATATGGCGACACTTGCCCTCCAAATGTGTCAGGAGGTTACCCTGTTCGGGTTCTGGCCATTTCCGTATCGTTTTCAAGATAACCAGAAGGTGCCGGTGCGGTACCATTACTTTGACAATATGAGCAGTGCAGTTGCCATAAAACATCATGCGATGGACGACGAATTTAGCATCCTTTTGCAACTGCACAATCTGGGCATCCTTCGAATACGTCATGATCGCTGTGAATAGAGAGAAAAGTACATAATTATCATGATCTTCTTCCTTGCGATTGTTCCTTGTCCCTAACATTGCTTGAGATATCTAGAAGGAGTTAAAAACACCATAGCTGAAAAAACTACCGGAGGCAATGAAATCATTCAAATGCGAGAACTGAATGTCGACAGTGTGGTCGATCTGTTGTGGTATTTCGTGACCGGCACTGTACAAGTATTGTAAATATTACAGCCCATATTATATTTGGAGGAATCGTATGTTTTTGTGTTTGTAGAAAATTTGGAGGAAAAAAAAAGCACATCCGTTGAAGGGATAGATGCCTGTTTCATTTCAAACGAATGCGTCTATATCATTGATATGAAATAAAGCTGAAAACTGTGATGAAATGTGTGAAAAATGGATAATTCCGATGGGCTAAAATGATTGACGAATAAATTGTATTCACTTCTATGCATGACATGTATACGTCTATATTATACGACAATTACGATATAACATGTCAAAGTAACTGCCCAAGGAATGTTGTGGCTCAGAGGATAACGTTATACATCAATTCTTGCACGTCTGACATTATTGTACGCCTGACGTTTGTACCTGTGACAGCTGTACCTCTTAAATGTTGTACATAGGACACGTGTATCGCTGACGTTGATACTACTGATAGTCTTATATTCATCGCTGGTGCCATTTCAACCAGTGTTTGTATAAAACCATAAACAGTACAGGATTTCTGCTTTTATAAGAGAACTAACACGTTTTCAATTAAGTGCTATTTGGGATGAACGAAACAAAACAGATTCACCAGTTCTCGCTTTACATGTCACATGCAATGGTATTCTTACTCTTGATAAACCGCAGGATCCTTAAGATTTATACCGAAATACATATCACGTAAATAAAAACTATTAAAAAAAAAAACACGCTCAAGCCATCATTTTTATCAGATCGGTTCTTAGGTATGTCTTGCATGGGATAACCGTTTTTCCCTATCATATTACTGCGAATTAAACAGGATATTTCTTTATTGGCATTTTCGCTGTTACTTGGTCTATGCCCGCCCCCCCCCCCTGTTCACACAAGCGTTTGGCATTGCAAGGTATAGTGTAGCACTGCTTATCGCTGCCAAAAGTCTTCTTTTCAACGCTGTATTTTCTCGCTTTTTTCTCGCTATTTTTTTCGCTTTGTGTGAATGGCGTGTTGGAAACCCACAATAGCATTTTAAAAATGATATCAAAATTTATGCAAACAAGTAGAAAATGAAATGTGTATTGTTTAAAATCCATTGATGTGAAAATATTGTATGTGCGTATTTATGCAACTTATGTGAGTTTATAGTATGTTATAGTTATATGTATGTTATAGTATGTATGAACGTACTCTTGGACTACCAATCTATTTTTCTGTTGATATAAAGAGCAGATTTTTATTAATTTTTTTTTATCATTCACATTGTGGAGAAATCGGATTCGATTACTTAATTCCATTGTAAAATTCTTATGAGTTAAGAGTGGTTGCTATATCCTTTATCATCAGTCGCTTCCACAAGTGTCAGTGTCAGTGTTTTGAGTTTTCATCGGTCTTTCTTTCCCATACAAATTTTATATGGCGACGTTTGCTGTACAAAGTACGTGCCAGACGGTTATCCTGTTTATCGTTTCCATGATAACCAGAATGTGCCGGTGCGGTACCATTACTTTGACAACATGAGCAGTGCAGTTGCCATGATGCACCATGCGATGAATGACGAATGAAGCATCCTCTTGCAACTACTCAATCTGGGCGTACGTTTGAATAATACGTCATGATCGCTGTGAATAGAGAGAAAAGTAGATATCATGATCCTCTTCTTTGATATCACTCCTTATCCCTAACATTGCCTGAGATATCTACAAAGAGTTGAAAACACCATATTTGAAAAATTACCGGAGATAATTAAATCATTCATACGCGGGAATTGAATATCGACAGTGTGGTTTGTATCAATAACAATGTAGTTCGTGACCGGCACTGTACACGTATACAACTCCTACAGCCCATTTGATTTGGAGGAATCTTGCGTTTGTGTGTTTTGTAAAAATTTGGAGGAAAAAAGGTACATACGTTGAAGGGATTGATGCCTGTTTCATTTCAAACGAATGTATGTATAACTGAAATGAGATAAGACTGGGAACTGTGATGAAATGTGTTAAAAATGATTAATTCTGATGGGCTAAAATGATTGACGAAATAAATAGTTTTCAGTTTCATTAATGATATGTATACGTCAATATTATAATGACAATTTCGATACTATGGCCCGAATTCACGAAGGTGGTACAAATGAAACCATGGTTTAAACCATGGACAAAAACCATGGAGCGCCAAGTGTCGCATGGAATATTTCGTCACGAAATCAGTCATTTCGTCGACGAAATTATTATTTTGTAACAAAATGACAACATTTTGTAACTAAATGAACATTTCGTCCACGGAATGATAATTTCGTTAACGAAACCTGTCATTTTATCGACGAAATGACCAATTTCGTAACGAAATATTCCGTGCGACACTTGGCGCTCCATGGCTTTTGTCCATGGTTTAAACCATGGTTTTGTTTGTACCACCTTCGTGAATTCAGGCCTATATGTCCACAAAAAAAAAAAAAAAAACCTGCCCCAAGTATGTTGTAGCTGAGAGGATAACATTACACATCAATTCTTGCACGTCTGACATTCGTACAAGTAGCATTTGAACCTTTGATATCTATACCTCTGAAACGTTGTACCTTTGCCCCACATGTATTTCTGACGTAGATGCGCCTGATAGTCTTGTGCTTTTGACGTTTTACCGCTGACATTTTGTAATGCGAGCACGTATTTTATCTTTGAAATTCGTATCTCGGAAATATCTACCAATAACGTTTTTAAATCTGACGTTTTACCTCTGCCTGTAATATTGGTATAATTATGATACATGTAAGGTGCTTAGAAACTTTGTATTAAGCGTGGTAAAAATATTAATTGTTATTATTGTTACAAAATTTGTGCGTTTGACACCACTCTTAATCTGTACCTCGGTCATAAAGCCCTCAGATATTCTTTCTTCACCCACGGCACTATTTTGTGTGACTGTTGTCTTACATCTGACTTGCCTCTTATTTCTCGCTCCCTGAATATACACACCTCACATACCTGGCTTTGACACATTTACCTATGACTTATTATGAAAAAAAAAAGAAAAGAAATGACGTTCATCTGTTCAAACATTGGAGAAACTAATCCTTAGCTAGCTATCCGGCAATGTAACTGTATACATGTACTTGTATGTTCGAACGAACTTTATTAATATCATAATTTCATTTATCTTATATCTTCAAAGCAATGGTAATATCTGTCGGCCAGAGAGCTTGCAATGTTAGGGTTATTAGCGTAAGTCTTACCTCAAGTATTAGATTGGTGCAATAACGGTCTAAAAAAACAACAACGTGAAAACTTTTTGAGATTCCTTTTGAAAATTGACTCTGAGAATGATGAGAGCGGGAACACTATTAGTCCACAGACCTTTGATTTTATTTATGACATCTCGAGTACCGTCCTTGCTGTATAATCTTTGAACGGTAAAGAGAAAGTGAAATTGGTAATAAGTATTCAGTACCAGAATTTTGTAAGCACTAGAAAACTGAGAAACATATTCAAAAATTAATCTTATTTTATATACTACTTCTTCAGGAAAACCACAATAAAAGCAGTAGAAATGCACAACCCCGCCTGCACGCTCAGTTTGAAACACGATGATTTGTAGCGATGTCGCCCACGTTCACGCAAATCAAAGCAGAGTTGCAGTAATGTAGTTATACTTGAAAAAACAAAAACATTTAACACGTATCTTCTCTGCATACGTCCAAGGTCACCTATTTTGCATCTCTTGAGATGCTTGTTTGTTTGAATTTACCATTTGTAGCAATTTTTTTAGCACATTTGAGAAAACGTCAATACACGGATTACAATAATAATGATAATAATAATAATAATGATAATAATAATAATAATGATAATAATAATAATAATAATACATTATTATTATTATTATTATTATTATTATTGTTATTATTATTATTATTATTATTATTATTATTATTATTATTATTATTGTTATTATTATTATTATTTATTCGGCAATTGCAAAACAATACAAGTGACAACAGAGAAACAGATAAAACAAGCAAAACACAAGAAAACAAAGTGCCAGGCTCTCCCTGTTGAGCTTCCCTAAGGAGCCGGGTTGGAAAAAAGCAATCAAAATCACTATGACCCTTGGGCCTCTCCATACATACAATTTCTATAGCGCCATTCTCCACTCTGATTAAATGCTCAAGGCGCTTTACATCAAAGCAAAAAGACTGAAAATACAAGTACATACACCATAATAAAAGATGTGCATGATTCGAAGAAAGAAAATCAATGTAAACATTAATTCCATTAGCAAGAGCTAAATTGTATTAACAGAAATATCCAGACGGCCTGCCACTATAATATATACAGTTATATATATAAACTAATTGGCTGTCACGTATCACACATTTTACACTATTATCATAACATTACAATAATCCAGCAATGAGGACTTTCAGGGGACAGGAATGTATTTAGAGTATTGTAGAGCGGAAAAATATGATCTTCATGACATTTGTTTTGTTGTCTATGCGTGTGTGTGTGTGTTTGCGTGTGCGTGTGTGTGTGTGTCTGTGTGCGTGTACATGTATAGTTATGTGTGTAAGTTTTTGATAAGAGAGGCTGTTAAGGTGCTTAGGCGGTACAAAATTCAAGATTTTCCTTCGGATCATTTGTGGTATAACGTGCTGCTTAATTGATATCGATGATCTACTTCAGTGACATTATTAAGCAAATGAATCATAGTCATAATGACTTTTTTTTAAACCCAGAATAATGCAGTTTTCATGACCTCTCTAGTATAAATCTACGTGCTGCATATTCACAAAGTCGAACACATGGCAACATAATTACATAATGATTTCAATGAAATTTTGATAAAGATCACCGAAAAAAAAAAATGCCATGTACACCATCTGATGGTGATATGAGTGTGATGTTTCATTGTTTTGCGGACACTATAAGATTCCAAACCTGGCTTACTTTTGCGTTATCATAAGGCAAGTTCAACAACTTGCTGTCTCTGCTGTCGCTCTGTTTTATATCATGGGTAAAGATTGTTATGCATGTTTCTCATGTGTTTTCGACATCGATTTATAAAAAGGAAAATATAGTTGTTGTTTTTTTTTTTAAAGAACATTATGATACCCAATACGTATTTGGAGAAAAGCAATTATGAATGAAAAAGGGTTGAAGTGTGGCGTAGTTCTCAGTTTCAGGGTTCTCAGGTGCAGATACAAATGCAGTTTTGAAAGATGATGCTTTACCCAAGATAACCCATTGTGGATTTGCTATAAAAATTTGGTTCAACATAGAAACGAAAGAGAACTTGAATGTATTGAAAAAATGTATTATGAATATAAATGAGAGCCAGGATGCAAAAGATTTAATAGATATTTGAGGATATCCCAGTCAATTTCAAACTTATCAATTTTGACCAAAAATACAATTGCAATAAAAACAACAACAACAACAACCAACGCTCAAATTCGTCGATAGGCACTCAAATCAACAAGTCAGCAATCAAGTTGTAACTTGCAATTTTGACCGTGCATCACAAAATCAAAACAAAGTCGCACAACCTAATTTTCCGTGAAGACTCAAAACTAGTGAAAAGGGAAAACCTAGTCAAATTTTAGTTTTGCATGTTTTCTGAAAGAGAAATCTTCTATGATATATTTCTAAAGTTTGGTATCATGAAACAAATGGGGAAAATGCCTTTTTTATTTTTTTTTCTAGAACACTTTGTTTCCGTCTGACACGGACTTTATCAGATTTGCGGATTCGCACCACTAGAAACCCTTCAAACACGTTTCACTCAAATCTGATAACTTTTGGAAGGATGATACGCTTGCGTTGGGATTTAGTATCGGTCATAAATAGAATGTGCTTTGCAAAATGTCTGTAGTTTACTTTATTTGTGCTTGCCACGGAGGTTTATATCCTTTGTTCCATTCACTGCAGAGAGCACAGTTTGTCGAAATTAAACACTTGACTAGGCCCTAAACTTCCAAACCTTCAAACCTCTTTTCTCAGTAGGCCTATTATACACACTTTTCCAGAGTGTGTGATTTATTTCATTTCCTTTTTTTTTTTTTTTAGATGGGTTTGGAAAGTCAATTTGTATTGAATTGAATGCCATTTTAAAGCCTAAGAGTCTGCTCGTTCAGAATCCATCCAAACTAAAAACCATATCTGGCGACTTTTTGAGGGTTTCATCGAAGAGTTTGTTCGCAAAAACCGATAAGTCAATATTTGCCAAATGGAGATATTTGCGATTAAAGGTCAAGAAAAATAAAGAGAATAATAAGAAAATGTTTGCTTCTTTTGACCATAACTTCAAAAATGTACCTTTATATGTAGTGACCAGTATATCATTTAAAAGGTATTATTTTGTACTTTATGACATAGGCCGTACTTCAAAATCTTCAAAAATGGACAAAAAAATGGTTTTTGCGAACAAACTCTTCTAGATGTATACACTTAGCAAAGAAAGTAAACACTTTTTACGACTCCATATTTTTCATAGAAGATTTTGATGAAAGCCATTGTATTTTATACCATTATTATAGTTAATTTGATTTGGTATCAACTTAGTATAGGTCAATATAAAGGAAAATTTATGCATGAGTGAAGACATTCCTTTTTGTCCTCCAAGGAAGAAAAGTCAAAATTGCAAAAATTGACATGCATCCTTTGTCTTTTACTTTGAAATGCCTTCAAATTAACAATGATAACAAAAGACCAGTTTTAACACGAGAGACATGAATGAAATAGGGAAAATAAGTTTTCGTTTTCTTTATTTCTTCATAACCCCAAACGAAAAAAAAAATCAAAGTGGGGAAAGTAAAATAAGAATTTTCTGTCAACTTAAACTTCAAATGACATGTATAGGGAGTAACGGCACAAAGATGGTTAAATGAAGAGAATATCTGTATTTCATTCTTTTGATCTGGTAATTTAAGAATTTATGTAACAAATTCAGGAACCAAAATAAATAATTTTATTATTAAAAATTTTCCTAATTTGAGAAATCAATTCAAATTCCTCCCATTGCTGTTTATATTGCTTCTATCATTTCATTTGAATTTGGATTTGACAGAAGATTCTTCATTTTCCTCCATTTCTAGCCTTTATTGATGTTGTGAGCTTTAAAGATATCATAGAGATCATAGCTTTATTGTTGCAACTGTAGTCATGTTTTTTATTGTGTTAAATTTGTCTTTTGTTCATATTGTTGCATGAAAGAGCACATTTAATACGCATGAATGACATCTTGTTCATTTTTGCAATTTTTACTTCTGTGCCTTTGAAGAAAAAAGCAAAGGTTTTCACTTGTGCGTACAGTTTCTTTTTTTATATTGAAATACCAGGTTGCATGAGAGTCAGTTGCATTACCTTTCATATGGTGTACGATACATTCACCTTTAGCCAAATATTCTATGAGGGATATAAACTTGAAAAAGTGTTTACTTTTTTTGTTTTAGTGTATATATATATATATGTGTGTGTGTGTGTGTGTGTGTGTGTGTGTGTGACGGAAGGAAAACTTGCAGTATAGACGTTGCAGTGATGTTCAGTCTTGCCTTTATTCCCCGAGCTTTCGGCTGTTTCACCAGCCTTTTTCAAGGGCTTGATGAGACATAACATAAAAGCAAAATAGCAACCAATTTGCATGCATTTGAACAGAAATAGAAATAGTAATAACAAGGAGCCAATCAAACGGAATGTAGGCAGTTACATCAATTTGCATACACTTCAACAGAATAAGGCAAACAACAAAACAAAACAAAAACCAAAACAAGGCAAGAGAAAATCGAACAGACATGGGCAGCAATATTACATTCGCTCCAATATACTCTATACTGCAAGTTTTCCTTCCGTCACACATATACCAATGATGCAGTACCCACCACGTACGAGGCCAAGCCCACTTCACATTATACTACTTACTCTTTTGGCATTTGGCCCGCATCTCGGAATTTCAACCAAGATCCATGTTGGGATGGACGGCAGAATGTTCACCAACCAGACCATCGGAATGGGACATAACACCAACAGCACCAGCAACCACCACTCTAGAAACGACAGCAACAACAACAGCATGATTACACTCAGCGACAGCAACAGCAACAACAACAACATCAACACTCTCGGTGACAGCAATGGCAAAACATGCAGCTCAATGTCTCACACGGAGGATCTCAAACATTTAGTTCGACGTGTCCGCAAACAGACAGAGTCACTCCATCGCCTCAAGTTACACCAAAAATATATTGTGATGTACCGCGACAGAGACTTAGTACCAAAAGGACTCTTGACCAAAAAAAATTATTCTTTTGAGCACACTGAGAGCATGGAAAAGAAATGGAACTTAGTTCTTTGGCGTGCATCCTGCCAACTTCGAGATATCACAATTGACCTCTTAGAAGAGAGAATATTACACCAAGAAAACTCTCTAAAGGAGGCTAGAAAGGTATTATTCACTAAGACCACTTCCGAGAAATACCATGAGACAATAAATTCTATCCATGGTCATGTCGTAGATAAGTTAAGTGTCATGGATGAATCAAAGAAAGACAAACTAATAACAGTCAGACCGCAGCACCCGATAATTCGCTCGTATTTATTCAACTCGTATGCAAGCCCGCTCTAGGCTTGCATACGTAATGAGCTGCGGAAGGGGATTTTGTCCTTGGCTTTCGGCAACAAAAATACACGTTATATTCACAAATTTGGTATCAAATCCAAGGAAAATATGTAAGCTATCGTCACATGTTACTCAAATTATTGTAAATGAAAAATATCATAGCGTAATTTGTGATTGAAAAATTATGAAAAAAGTAATTCGTGTAGAACACGTTCAAGACGTCAAAAGAATACCAAATTCACCTTGCGTCTCAATGAAAATGCATCATTTGGTAGCTCATCTCATAATCTTTGTATCCATGTAAATATCTTTACAATTTGTTGCTTAATCCGGTCAGGAACCAGTAAAATATACATCAATGTCGGTGCTGGTCAGCTTGAAATCGTGCAATCTCAAGAGTATGCTCTCTCATTGGACAGCGCTTGCATTCAGCGCTTGCATTACGTCATTACGCTGCTCACGGTTTCATGCCATGTGCGTGCAGAGCGCATGCTTGCATAGGCACGCGTGTAGATTTCTGTACTTTGGACAGAAGCTTGAAGCTAGAAGCTTGGTACAGCGCGCGCGAATGCAAGCGCTGTCCAATGAAAGAGCCCTTTCGCGCCACTGTACACTTTGTTTGGAGCATACTTCCGGCTTAGAAGTGAATTTTACAGACATTTCAAAACGGAAAAACTAGTATAAATCATGCTTGCGTCTCCTTGACTGCAATATATGATGAGCATCTAAGTTTCCTCTCTACGAAAAAGCCAAAATCAGAAACAACAGTTTCCTAATCCGGTCAGGAACCAAAAACGAACTTTAGACTACAAAATCTTCCGTGAAAAGCAGGT
Source organism: Diadema setosum (assembly GCF_964275005.1). NCBI lineage: Eukaryota > Metazoa > Echinodermata > Echinoidea > Diadematoida > Diadematidae > Diadema > Diadema setosum. Next base: position 17,669,189 of record NC_092697.1, read on the forward strand.
AAAATTTACGCAAATTCAACTGATTATATCGTCATGATAAGATCCGATATTATACGCAAATTTAGTATTAAAATAAAGATCAAAGTCTGGAGAACACTTTACCGTGACTTGTAGCCATGACGGATGTATGTACAAGTCGCTACACTGTGAAAACCATAGCCCTGTCAAACTCTCGCAAAATCTCGCACGACGAGACACTTTTCGAACGCAAAGATCGTCAACGAGAGTGCTGAATAAATCTTGCCGGATCGGCTCATTAGCATACGTGCTGCGGACTGACTGATAAGGGATGATGAACTGTGTAGTGAGGTGAAAAAGCAGACGCATTCTTCACAATGCGGAGACAAAGACGGAGGCGGTCGCTGCCCTCATTGCGAAAACAACACGCGCGCCTCGGCTGACCGCTTTCGCTGTGCTCGCACAAACAGAAACAAAGTAAGACGGTACAACAAAAGTGCCTACAAAAAGCGACGGAATTCGTTTAGAAACGTAGCTAGAACGTCTAACAAAGTGCTAATTCCTTCCCAACCTAGTGTACAAATTGTAAATCTTTCTGATTACAACCTCTCTCACTCTGAAGTCACACTCTTGTCCAAAGGGTTGACTTTCTGTCCCACCCCTCCCCTTATCGACACTCTTCAAATACAAGCAGATGTAAATGAACTCAAAAGGAAAATGAGTCTGAAAGCATGCTATGCTGGAAAAATCAAACTGGTCAAAACACGCCTGATGCCGAAAGTCGGCACAACCCCCATCCTGAAACAGATAGACTGAAATCGCTAATCAAAAAGAAAAGTCTCTGGACCCCACGCACCGAAAATCCACGCCTGGGTCTGTTCTTTGAAAACGTAGAGAGAGAAATCTTAGACTCCGTCCGAAAATATGAGTCACGTAGGTGTTCGGACTATCTGACTAAAGGTGAACGGAAGGCTTTAAGAGCTCTGAGAAACAATGATCAAATTGTCATCAAGCCAGCCGACAAAGGCTCGGCAGTAGTAGTTATGTCATCCCAAAACTATGTCGACGAAGGTCTCCGACAGCTGTCGGACACGGGGACCTACAAAAAGCTCGACCACGATCCAACACAAAACAATCTCCTCAAAGTAAAAGATGCAGTGCAATGTTTGGACGAAGAAAAGAGGATAAAAAAAGCTCTGATACCCCAAAACTGCTCTAGTCCCAATCTGTATCTTCTGCCTTAACTACACAAAGAAAACAATCCGGGAAGACCGATTGTCTCCGGTTGTGCTTGTCCCACAGTACAGATCTCCAAATACCTAGACTTCCACTTGCGACCCCTGGTTGAAAAAATCCCGTCATATCTCAGAGACACTACTCATTTCCTACAACATATTGAAAAACTCAATGCTGAGTCTGCCCCATTTTCATCACGCACTATTTTAGTTACAGCCGATGTGTCATCACTCTATACTAACATACCCCACGCTGAAGGTCTAAAATCAATACAAAACGCCCTCTCGCGGCGAGAGCACCCACAACCGCCAACACCACAACTGATACGCCTACTGGAGCTGGTCCTGACCCTCAACAGTTTTCAGTTCCAGGGCACCAACTACCTTCAAATCCAGGGCACAGCTATGGGCACTCCTGTAGCCCACTCTTACGCTAATCTCTTCATGGCAGAAAAAGAAGAGGAAATCCTCAAATCGATGCACATGCCTATGCTGAAAAAATCATGGCGGCGTTATATAGATGATATTCAATTCATCTGGATTGGTTCCCCACGTAGCCTGTCAAAATTTCAAAATGGCATGAATCAAAAACATGCTACCATCAAATACACGTTTGACTCATCCGAAACAAACATCAATTTCTTGGATGTCACCCTCTATCTTGAGGGAGGCACCTTACAAACACAACTCCACACCAAACCCACCAACACGCACGCCTACCTACTCCCCTCATCCTGTCATCCCAAACATGTCTTCAACAGCATCCCATATAGTCAAGCAACACGCATTCGCCGCATCTGTTCAGACCCCGACAAGACCTCTCACCACTGGCGTAGCCAGGGGGGGGGGGGGCGATGGGGGCGGTCGCCCCCCCCCCCCCCCTAATATTTGGACCGGGGATTTGGGAGGCGGAAAAAAAAAAGTGCGTGTATACTGTATGCATGCACATGAAGCGGGTCTCCTTTGCAACCTTTCATCAAATAAGATATTTTTTTTTGAATATTTCACTCAAAGTGTGCACCAGATCGTTGAATTTCAATTCAAAATATGCAAAATCTCTCGTGCTTGGGAGGGGGATACCCCTCCCCCTCTCTGCCTCTTTCCCTAGCTTAGTAACTTTTTAGATTTACAAAAAAAAAAATGAATAATTCTGAATGCACAAGACTTATCACTTATATTCCGAAAACTCAAGGTTCCGTCATGTATAAGGGGAATTTCCCCTTTTAATCGACCCTTTCCTCCCTCAGCCCCCCATCAGTTTTTTTTTTTTTTTTTGTTTGTTTTGTTTTGTGATTTCCCAAATGTTGATTCCATCAAATATGCGTATACGAGATATCTCAATTTCAACCTTAAAAAGGCAAAAGCTCCATCGGAAGGGAAGGGTGGAGATAACACTCGCCCACGCCTTCTCCCTGCTCGCCCGCCCCTCCCCCCTCCCCTTTCCGCCATGCATAGAAGTAGACTGTGGCTATACCCAGATCGCTTTATTTCAATTCTAAAAACGCAAAAGCTCCGCGAGCGGGAGGGGGAATCCCCCTTCCCCTAAGCTCTACCTCACTATACTTTATACATACACACAAATGGTGCACATTCGGAATAAGAGCTAAATTCCGTGATTTTAACACTTCGATGAAAAAGTATTGCACCAAAAATTTGCACCAGATCGCTGAATTTCAGGTCTGAAAACGTAAAATCACCTTCGTGTGGGAGGGGATATGCCCTTATCTACACCCTCGTGTGCATGCTTTTTCTGTTTGATTTCTGAACTGCAGACAGCGTTCATGATATTCAGTGTAAGAATTAATACAAGAAGATTATTTAAATGATATACCATTTTATTGGCAAATTGTTCAATAATAATCTACACTAAAATATACTGCAACCTTAAACAAGTGGGACTGTTTCAACTCGTTAAAACACGCAAAAACATGCAACAAATTGCACCATTTGCAACATCAAAATGCAAAAAGTTCTCACCGTGGGAGGGGGGACACCCCCCTCCCACACCCTCCGCTCCCCTTTCGCTCGCTCCGCTCGCTCGGGTTCAGTCGCGTTCATGATATTCAGTGAAAAGAATTAACACAAGAAGTGTATTTAAATTGTACCATTTTATAGTCAAATTGTTCAATAATAATCTACATCAAAATATACTGCTACCTTAAACAAGTGGGACTGTTTCTCGTCGATAAAACGCGCAAAAACATGCATCAAATTGCACCATTTACAACATCAAAATGCAAAAAGTTCTTACCGTGGGAGGGGGGACACCCCCCCCCCCCTCGCTCGCTCCGCTCGCTCGGGCTCGGTCGCTTCGCTCCCTCGCAGACTAACCGCCCCCCTAAGATCAAATCCTGGCTACGCCGTTGCCACCTAGAACAACTAAAAATGCACCTTAAAGACAGAAACTACAATACCAAAATGGTAAACAAACAAATCTCGCGAGCATCACAAATCACTAGGGAAAATCTCCTCTCATACAAGGAACGAACCACAACAAACAACATACACTTCCCTATCACATACACACCCGCCACAGCCAACGTCTCGCGCATCATCCACAAACATTTCTCCATCATCAGCGAATGCGATACCCTACGAAATATCTTCCCAAGGCCACCCATCACATCCTTCCGACGCAGTAGAACGCTACGGGACATACTGGTGAATGCCAAATCACCCAAACAACACACTCCAGCCACAGATCATGAAGAACATACACAAACACAAACAATATCCATGCTTGTAGACGCAATTCAGGAAGACGCCCTACAAAGCTCTGAATCAACAACAAACACTAACTCACACAATACTCCAAGCCCACCCCACCACAGTTCCACAGCACACCTACAGACATCAGCTCTTCAACGCCTGGTTTCTACCAATGCAAGTCAGAAAAATGCATCCTGCACCAGCACATCCAAGACACACACACATTCACAAGCTCATCAACAAAGAAAACATACTTCATCACAGACTATATAAACTGTAAATCATCTTGGGTAATATACCTCATCACATGCTGTCAATGTGGCCTACAGTATGTCGGTAAAACTCAAACGTCCGTGTACACCCGCCTGAACAACACACGTTCTGAGATTATCAACCACAACACCTCCAGCCGTAAAATCCTTCCCTACACCTTACATTTTAACCTACCAAATCACTCAGTTCAGGATGTACAAATCACAGGCATCGAACTCATCAAAAAGAAGGAAAGCCATATCATACTTAAACGAGAATCGTACTGGATATCTAAATTACGCACCTTACGTCCACATGGAATTAATGCCGATCCTTAATTTTTCATAGGTCCTGTTTTAATCTCTATCCAGAACCTACGAGAAGTGTTGAAGTTTATTGAGCACCCACTTACAGTGTCAAGAATATAGGTGCACTTTATTCACTATTAAGACCTTGTACCTATATCTCTTAAAAGTGTTCTACGGCCCGAATGACCTTCAAAGGCATGTACCCATATTGTGCCTCGCCTGTCTACTTTTACTGTGTCATCGTCCCAAATACCCCCAAGCCACATCACCCCTCACACTTCACTACCCCCGCATTACATGTACACGAACCCCTCACACTCATCCTCCTGACACCACACCACTCACAAGCAAATCCCCACGCCTTAAAAGGTAACTAATGTGCCTTAAGTTATGTTGGTTTATGCATTACCGTTCGTATTACCTATACTAAAGTACTATTACAACTTTATTCTTTCACTGCAAGTGTATGTGATAATACTGCCTTTCCATTGGAGCGAATGTAATATTGCTGCCCATGTCTGTTCGATTTTCTCTTGCCTTGTTTTGGTTTTGTTTTGTTTTGTTGTTTGCCTTATTCTGTTGAACTGCCTACATTCCGTTTGATTGGCTTCTTGTTATTACTATTTCTATTTCTGTTCAAATGCATGCAAATTGGTTGCTATTTTGCTTTTATGTTATGTCTCATCAAGCCCTTGAAAAAGGCTGGTGAAACAGCCGAAAGCTCGGGGAATAAAGGCAAGACTGAACATCACTGCAACGTCTATACTGCAAGTTTTCCTACCGTCACACATATACCAATGATGCAGTACCCACCACGTACGAAGCCAAGCCCACCTCACATTATATATATATATGAAGAGGTTGTTCGCAAAAACCGATAAGTCCATTTTTGAAGATTTTGAAGTACGATCTCTGTCATAAAGTACAAAATAATACCTTTTAAATGATATATTGGTCACTACATATAAAGGTACATTTTTGAGGTTATGGTCAAAAGAAGCAAACATTTTCTTATTATTCTCTTTATTTTTCTTGACCTTTAATCGCAAATATCTCCATTTGGCAAATATGGACTTATCGGTTTTTGCAAACAAACCCGTCATATATATATATATATATATATATATATATATATATATATATATATATTCATTTATTTATTTATGTTATATAATCATGTATCGTGTTCATCAATTATTTCCTCATGATTCCGGCTCATATTTAGCCGAGCTGCCGACCATGGACATCATCTGAATTGCACATTACACATTTATTTTTCATGACTTTAATGTAAAGTCTTCTTGATAATTATATGCAAGCATGCATGTGTACAATCGAAGTGGCTGAGCGTGTTTGTACAGCGTCTAAACGCGTTATTTTACACGTGTACGTTGCAAGTATCAAGGCAAACCATCCGTTTCGATGACTTTTTCTTCTTGCCGCCTGTAACTGAATCTCTCGATAACACAGCCATATCCGTCTCCTTTTTTATTTCCTTCTGACTACATGTACATCATTCATTTTGTTGACTTTGCCACTGCAATACAACACATTGTCTGTATCAAGGTTCAATTGCAATCAGCAAGCCTGATAAAGGCCCTCGGAACGAGCAGATGTCATCATTTATAACTGACATAAAGTGTTTATTATTGACTATATAATTTTTATAGTCATAGTCAACAGTGTGCGCTGTTATCGCTGAGGTCAGTTTGACCTTGAGCACGCGCGTTATACATGTATGTATAAGTATGTTACGTATACTCCTAAATCTATATGATGCGCGAGAAGTGTACATCGATGCATGCCAATTAATCAATCGTGTGATTATTTTACATGCACTTCGGCTGTCTAATTAGCCAGTATCTCACTTGTACTTTCATCCATGACACTCATCCTGACAAAAGACACATCCATGCAGTCTTAGAGTGTCCTGTGAGCATAAAACCGCGCGTCGTTATGAAGCGTCGGTCCAGCTGGATACCGTCTTCTGTTAAGAACAGAACGTGTCTATTGCGTCTCTGGTATATTAACGTTCGTTTTTCACCAATCTTCTTCGACTTGGATATTCGCCTGGGAGTGAAATGATTGACATTTATATGAATATCATTCCTATGGGCAGAAGACTGCAATCTACGATTTCATGTGAGTAGCTATACACTCTACAACAACTATCTTGAAGTAGCCTACGCGTTTAAATGAGTCCATCGGAGCGATTATAACATTACACAGCGTAGTCCCTAACACATAGCGCTCCTATGACCCGAACTGTTCGTTCAGACAAACACACGGAAACACCGAGTTCACCCATATTTCGCTTCAAGCTTCCCAAAAGGAAAACTCATGGCAGTAGCGTAATTCGTGTCTTATTATGAAAGCCACAGTGATTCCTGGTAGCTTATCTGAATTAGGCTACTATGACTAAAGTGGAGAAACTGAACAAATCTACAAAATAAAAATCTAACAAGGCGTTCAATATTTCAGATGTTTGTTTTTAAAGGTCTAAATAATGTATCGTCAAGTTTTTTATAGTGATGTTTTTAGGTATATCTCTCTGAGGCATGGTATTCAAACAAAGATCTTGCAGTGATGAAGTGTTGTACGGAATAATGCTCTGTGTATAGTTTCACGTAAGCTCTGGAATCATTTACCATTGCTTTGATATTAAGGAAATATACTTTACTGTTAAGACTTTAAGTTTAAATCAAGGAAATATTTTATGTTCCTGCACTTCATGTATCTAAGTAGGTAATGATAATATCTTGTAATTTTTATGTACCATTTTCATCATTGTAAGCCGAGTTTGCTCATGGTATTTTCAAACGGTTCGTGATATAGAAAGTGTAGAAAGTGAATTTTGTATGTCATGTGTTTTTAGTCTCTGTATTGTCACATATATTGCAATTCTTGTTGTTTCTTATGCCCATGTAAATATTGTAATTGTATTTTACTTGTATAATTATGTGATTCCTATTTCACCCAGGACCCCACTGGAAAACAACTTCTGTTGAATTTTACTATTTTGGCAGAGAAAATAATAAATCAACACCTGATACAAATCTTTCTTGGTCAGAATAAGGACTACTGTTACGTGAGTAATAATTTCCCTACCGTCAATCAATTTTGCTAGTTGCAAGCCCACACGGTCTCTTTGATATCTTATTTTAAATTTCAAGTTTTTATTTCAGTTGAAATCGCATGTTTTTCATTGCTTGCATATAGGAGGAAGCTCATAGGAAAGATATCGAGCCAATTAGAGCAGAATAATCAACAACTTAATAATTGCCATCAGGGCGTTATCTCCTACTCCACGTGCATTTACCAAATTAGTTAATTTTGAAGATGAAAGAAAATATGACCGCAATAGGAGAAAACAAAGGGAAGGAAGAGGGAGGGAGAGAGAGAGAGAGAGGGAAATGCAGTTGTACAGGCAACAATTAGGACATTGTGGTCTGTGAGCATATTGTGCAGATGGATTGAACGTAGGTACAAAGGGATTCTCGTTTGGTCAGTTGGTTTGCTGTTCTCTAATTACGAGATTGTGTTTGTACAATTGTGTTTGTGCAATTATGTTATAGTCATCGTATACTGCAGCCTCTATCACTTCGCTGTGGGTGCTGTCTCTTGTCTTGGCGTAGATCTTAATGAAGGTCACTAGGCTCCAACGATGCTATGATTGTTCTCTCTCTCTCTCTTTCTCTCTCTCTCTCTCTCTCTCTCTCTCTCATGATATTGTCCAGTGATTTCCCATCAGCTTATTTCAAGTTACCATAGTAACTTAATATATACAATTTTGTATTATACATTGCATACGAAGACAATTTTAACTACTTGTACTGTCTGACTACATAATGATTACATCAAAGAATGTACAATGCGATGATATTCAAAGAAATAATTAGAGAGCATACTTTGATGGCCTCTCGAAAATGACACGCAATAAATTCACAATGAGGCTGCATGTGGAAAAGCCTTAACGTTGATAAGCTACACAGTGTAATTATGGGTCAAAATCACGTAATATTATTATCTTTTACCAAAAAGAAAAAAAATAATGATGAGGAAGTTAAAAATACTAATAGATTAAAATTTGATTGTTTCCGTGTGTTCACTTAGTCATTATGAACACCATTACAGTGTATGTGAATGCAGTTTGAAAGCAAACTTTGATTCGAGCTCGAAAGGGACAAGCAATAAAATGACACACATGTTTAACCACAGTGCTCCTTTGGATTTTTTTCTTCACAAAAGGGGATTTGCTGTTGACAAAGTTGTGTGAAACGAAAGATGTTTGTGGAGATTTTAGGCAGCAACATTTACATCCAAAAGGTTGTGTATCTAAAGTTGGAAATTGTCAAATGAAATAATTGATACTCGTTTTGAAATTTCTGAGTATTTGTATTGGTTGCTATGCTGCCTTAATAAAGGGATGGTACAGTAGTGGTGGAGATAAGGATTAGGCTTTTAACTTTCTGCGAGATACAACAATAAACCACCTATGAAATAGTACGAAGTATAACATTCTAAGAGTAATTCGAAGTGTATTTGCTGAAGATTGGTTTTGGAATGGCTGAGATATCCAAAAACAAGTAAAACAAAGCGAATGCCACCTTTTATTAGGATCACTCTGTTGTGGATATCTCAGCCATTGCAAAACCAAATTTCATCAAATAACCACTGAATTCCACTTAAAATTAGATGCTCTTTGAAATATCATAACCGGTTTCTCATTATCTTACCAAAAGCATTAGAAACCTGAAGTTACGTCTCAACCAAAACTATACGATCCCTTTAATTCCTTGATAGTCTTTCAGGAATTTATATTAATTAGCCCATGTTATGTCACTAATTCCTCCAGTCTCGGACAGACACCATTAAGATGAATGAGATTGGTTTCAAGGTAGTTATGTTCCTTGGAATGGTTGCGACAACTACAACCACTATTTACATCGCACTTACCGGCGACAGCAGGTACCACCAGCTGACTGATATATCGTACAGTGAAGTGAGCTTGAGAGAACTCTTGCCGAATACATTACTGTTCAGAAGGTAAGAAAATAATAGCCCCAAAATTAAAATCGCTCATTTTCTCCTCCCCTCTCTTTCTTTGTCTCACAATACACACACATACATACAAACACGCACACTTACACACACTCACTCACAAAGATTATCATGAAATATAATTACTTGTAACAGCCATACGCCATCGTTTGTTTTTTTTTTTAGTGCTCCTGGAACTGTTCATGTATGCCATAGAATCGAAACATCTAGCATTTAAGTGCTCTCTTGTGAATTCAAGAGGAATCTATTTTTGTCCGTTACTAATAGGAATATGAGAAAAATGAAGCAAGCTTGGAAATGAGGAAACGGGCATGATCGTCCTTTACATACATGGCGTGACTAGGAACATACACACATTATGTACATATATATATATATATATTGTATATATATATGTACATATATATACTGTATATATATACTGTATAATCAATATATATATATATATATATATATATATATATATATATATATACATACATATATGGAGAGGCGCCGTCAGGGAGGGCGTTCAGAGAGCTGAAGCTGTAAGGCACGTACAGCAGACCGACAGGAGAGCTAAGAGAAAGGCACGGGCAGTCTTAGTATTGGCCCCAATAGACTTCATCTGCTGCAAGTGCTCTAAGGATTGCCACTCAAGAGTGGGGCTTTACAGATACTCAAGGCAGTGCAAACTTCTTGCCTAGCTAGTGCTACGCCATCGTTTCTCGAGACGAATGGATGCCAACCAACCAACCATATATATATATATATATATATATATATATATATATATAGGTCCTATATACCGGGTGTCCCCCCAAAAAAGGAACGGTGGATTTTCAGTACCTTGCGTTCTAAAAGTGATATATTTTATGACATCATTAGAAAGAGCATCTTCGGCAGAAGACAATGATAACAAAATCATTAAATTTGGTTCAGAACTGTTTATTCTACGCCAAATTCTGTAAATGCAGTCATTTTCAAATTTCGCTGGATTTTTGCGACGTGTTAGCGATGAATTTTGGTGCGACACGCGTTCCATATACGGTGTATTGTGTAAGCCCGTTGATCCATGTCAACAAAAGATACAGCTTTCACATTGGGCGCGGGCCAGGAAGAAACAGTGTGTGTGTGTGCGCGCGCACACACCTGTGGAAGAACAGTCATATTTTGCAGACTGACTGAACGGGCAACCCCCTGTTTCGTCATACTGTACGTATAATTAAGTAATGTTTATGCAACTTGTATTTTCTTTTTAATCTGAAGACCGAAATAAAAACAAGCAAAGAAGTGTAGGTAGCAGATGATGACGTGCCATGTTGAAGTTAACATAACATCTTACTCATCGCGAACAATGAGCATATCACCTTGAATTTATCATAAATGGTTTGTCATCTCAAATTGTTTTTTTTTTTATCCTGTTGTACGTACGTTGCATATATCCGCGCAAAATAATGGGTTTTAATGATGATTGCAATGAGTTACACTGCCCTTAATGATTTTAATGTATTTAATGTCAATGTGTTTTTAATGTTCGAGATAATGTTATCAGCGTTCTCATACATCTAGTTTAAAGATTCAAGATCGGTCGTGATTCATTGTCATTCCAAACTAATATTATAATGTGTCTTTTTGTTTGTTTGTTTGTTTGTTGTGTTTTTGTGTTTTTGTGTTTTTGTGTTGTTTTTTTTTGTTTGTTTGTTTGTTTGTTTTTGTTTTTTTTTTTGGGGGGGGGGATATTTCAACCAGTACAAGTTGCATAAATGTACATTAATTATACAATATGTACAGTAATTATACAATATTGTTAAATGCATGGTATTGATGTTCAGTTATACAATAGAAAAATAATTAGAGTTTTAACTATTGCACAAGAAAATCCAGATGCAAAGTAGCCGAAAAGCAAATAGGGCAAAGGGAGTGATGAAACAGTGCACTAACAGCTTTTTATATGTAAATACTCGGTCCCATCCAGCCATCCACGCACCAGAGCACCTTACTAACAGAACTCACATACACAACATCTAGATCCAATTCAGTGTAGAGTCAGTCTTGAAAAGTGCTCTAGCATTTACATGCCTGTATGGATTATTGACACAATGAGTTATCTTGATATAATTTGGCGAGAGCTCTATAGTATTATCGTAAGAAATTATGTTACAAATTCTTATTTTGTCGAACGCTATAAGAACCTTGAGGCACTGTGGTATGATGGGTTGGACTCGTGACTTTCACACGGCAGGTGCATCTTATGTGCTTGTAACTCTCAACCTTTGAAGGTGCGAAGTGAAACTATAGGTACCTGGTAATGCAGGGATATAAAATATATATGATAATGGCAGGGCTATCTAAATGAGCAGTACACACACTGAAGATGCTATACAATTTGATTAATAAGACTATGTTGTTAGTATTATTAACATCGTTATTGTTTCTATTGTTATCATTACTTTATATTGATATCATTATTGTCATTAGTACTATCATCATTACATAATTATCATCACCATTATATTTTTGGCAATTGTACTTGGTAACACTTTTTAGCTGCTATCGTAATATATATATATATATATATATATATATATATATATATATTTCAGGTTAAGTGCACTAGTAGATGGAATAGTAAACAGTGATTATAACTCTAGATTGTGAAAAAAAAACCCTTCGAAATAGTACAATTATTACGTCTTCAACGATATTTAACCACTGCACGTGTCAATTAATATTCCATCACTATCCTCTTCGCATAATATTTTCTGGGAACTCATTTGAAATTCATGTATGCATGGCGCACTGCTCCTGTTCACTGTTATTAAGTGGTATAAATATAAATGTTACTAGTCAAACGGCATGCCGTGATGTTTCCTGAAGTCGTGTGACTTTGCGCTTTTGAGCCATGCAGTTCATTTTCCGAACAAAAATAATTGTGCATTCATTTTCTATCCCAAGGGTGTAACGGGATTCTAGAAGGAATTTCAAGCTTGAGGAAGTTAGTAATAAAATATTTGCATAACTTAAATTGGGACCGTCCCATCTAAGGTTTGTGAGTAAAGAGAATTATTCAAATGTGAAAGTTTGTAATCAGTCCCGTCTTCAGTTTAGCAAAATGGATGTTTTTAGTGACCATAAGCCTAATTTGAGTCCTTGCCTTGCCAACACGTTGGGCTATAGCTGATCAATGAATCCTTCGTCTTTTCTCTTCATACTCCGTTATATTGCATTAAGTTTGGTAGAGTAAATATGTGTCATTTTGTGATGTGGATATACGACCTTATTCTATTAGAGAGATACGCACATTCAGCAGCCTTGAAATTGTATATGGTGCGCATTGTATGAGGCGTATAGTAATAATTAGCATAATTGCACACCTTAGTTAATTAATCGTCCAATTCTGGATCACAGTGGATATAGGGCATAACCAGATCCAGTAAACTGCAAATAATTTGGTTTAATGGCGTATTCGTTTCGCACCACGGAAAAGCTCGCGGGATGTGCTTGCAAAGTGTACTGCATGGGCAATCCACTTACCATGAGAGATCTATAAATCATTCCTATTTTATCAAGAATTCCCTTTTGCTGGCCTGCAAAAGGGAGGCTGAGGACTGTTGACTAGATAATCATATATTATGCCTTTACCGTCATTTAATAATAACAATAACAATAGTGGTTTTAATAACTATGAGGATTCTATGCCTTTGCCGCATCGAAATGTTTGTGCTTATGGTGCTTCTCACTTGAATGTTTTGAAAGACAGACGAAACTTTTTAGCATAAGATGATCCTACCTGAAAATGTCAGCCTATAACCCAATATGAATATAGGTAATTTTCAGCAAATGATATAAGCTTAAAGCCCAGGCCGAGGCAGTAAATTATTAATCGCAAGCTAGCGAAAGCAAAACAACTTCAGTCGGTTTTTGCCCCATTATTGGGATGATATTGGAAATTTATTACTGAAATTTATATGCAATTTTCTTAAACGTTTAAGTCGATTTGGAAGTTGGAATTTTGAGATGAAAAAAAAGTCTCACTCTATCCAAAAGACTGAAAATCTGAAAGAGACAAGAAGATAAGCAAAGTCCTACGTTATTTCGCCTGATGCAGATCACGCCAAAAATCTCAACATTCACTTACCAACATCCGTCAACAAAAAATGTGGAATTGTTTTGGTTCATTTCAGGAATTTTTCAACAATATTTTGTACTTATGAACGTTACATCAGCCAATGGGACGCCTAAAAACGTATTTATGCTATCAAATAAACCTCATGTATGTACAAAATCAAGTCTACATAACGGTAATGATCAGACAGTAATGAAATATCACTTCTTGAGAATTATCGTACACTTACATTGTAAGACCATCCTTTATTCATTCATTTATTTATTTATTCATTTATTCATTCATTCATTCATTCATCCACTCTCTCATTCTCTAACAGAAACGTACAGATATGATTATTTTACAGAAAACATGTGTGTATTATATTATTTACATTTGAATGTACAATAAACCAAATCTATAAGGAGGCAATCATCAAGGAAGGTAAAACAAAACCAAACATTTTGAGTACGTGGAAATGATGGAAATGGGAAGGAATGCTAAAGAAGCAATGCCTATAGATGTGTACGTTGCATTCCCCAAAACATAATAGTACAAGTAACATTATTGATATGCCGTTGCATGATAACACGAATTGCAAACAGCCGGACAATCCCAACACTATGTATAGCATGACAATTTAAAGTCGCTGCCATGCACAGAATAGAAGAAAGAGAGGGACAAGGAGGCAGAAAACAATGGACGGTATGAAGTTGCACAGTGCCAACGAATTTGACATGCCCCTGATTAAATTTTTAAACTGGAATAAAGCGATATGTACGCTTGGAGACGAGTCGTGAATATATTGATGACTCTAAACTTTCCTTTTCCATTACCATCATGGCTTGATGAGGAAACTGTGCACCAATATTCTGAAAGTTATCAAGTAATAAATATATTATATCAGCCAGCGAATTGATTAAAAAAAAAAGCCCATGTCCTCGGGGACGTGTTTCATCATTGATATTAAACACGTCGTATACGTAGACGTTGCCTATAGATACATACAACACTCACACACACACACACATACACACATCCACGTGAGCGTACACAGGAGGTACAGACAACGCAACCGGCGTTGCGTTGCTAGGAGTAGCTATGGAACCAGAAAGCGAACATCCGGCGTAGCAGTTCACTCCTATTCACCTGTACACGATTTGAAAACAGCATGTACGGTGCGACGGTCTATACGTCATGCAGAGATGATTTCTTTGCCCACAGAAAGAGAAATAATATTGTGGTAGTGCTTAATCATGTCACTATGTAATTATATTACCATGCATGTAATTGTAACACCGATGACAATAGAATTCATGACAGTAAAATGGTAAGTTGATGCTGAGGCTAATAACAAAGGTGACAGTAGGCGCAGGTATATCACAAAGGTGCTGCTTGCTCTCTGTGGACGAAATCAATTCATCGTGAAAATGACGTCACAAACTATGTTTGCTATAACAATAAAATAACATGAAAATAATGGTAAAATCAATTTGTACCAAGTTTTGAGACAATAAATCAGTAAGTTTGGTATTGGTGAACTGAAACTATGGCGGTCGTGCAGTGTATAATGCTGGAAAGGCAAATTTCACTGTGCTCTTTTTGGTTCAGCAGATTCGTTCGATATTCTATTTTCTGCATAACATGTAAAGAGAAAAGATTCATTTGATGGTTAATTCAGAATTAGTTATTAGTCGGGAAAAAACTGAAAATCTACAAGCATGCTCAATAGTTCAAGAGAAAATATCATCAAAATCAGATTACAATCAGGGAAGTTATGAAATTTTCAGCCTATATATAATCAACATATATTATGTATATTGAATACTAGATCTCATATTCTAAACTCGTGTATTTATGTACCTCATTAATTTTTAACTGTACATTATCTATTAGACAGTCATATCATTGTTTGCTTTTTCCAAATCATAGTTCATACAATTATCGATATACTGTCATACCCTGAATTTCCACAATATGATCAGATTAACATTTTTATGTTCATTCCCTACTGATTTTTTCATTGTCGTAGCAAAGGTTTATAGTTTGATGTTATCTATCAAGACCAATAATTTTTCATTGTTTTTTTATTTGTTAAATCAATTGCTACGAGATTTTATGTCCAAGAAGTATACTGTTTTGGATTAGTACAATTTTGAACAGCTATGTTTTGATGGTTACAGCTCGTTATTCCGAAGGTTCGTTATTCCGAAGGCTCTTTATTCCTAAGATTCGTTATTCCGAAGGTTCATTGTTCCGAATTTCAGTTTCGGATTAACCAATCTTCGGAGTAACGAACCTTCGGAATAACGCCACAAATTTTCGGATTAACGAACCCTTTTTCATTTTCGGATTAACGAACCTCTAGGTATAGGGAATTTGCGTGTTTCGGATTAACGACCCTTCGGAATAACGAACCTTCGGAATAGCGAACCTTCGGAATAACGAACAGCACCCGTTTTGATACAGGGGGCATGTAAGAATCAGAGTAACTGCATTCTAAATTTCGCCTTTTTTCTTTGTACGTTGTACAAATGTTGTAAGCAACTCAGCCGTTTGACTGCTATCTATTATGCCGGACTGACTGTAACTTTACAAAATAACCATTTCATTTCAATTTACAAGTCTAGAATGAAAAGCTAATGTAGACTGTCTTTACTGTGGATCATTGCCTGACAGAATGTCTTAATAGAGCAGTATTCATGCCACCCTATTTGAATAAAACACAGTGATGAAACTAATATTGCATAATTATAATACAATAATAATAATGTATTATACGGTAGTATAAGAGTGGTGCCCAGATTCCTTGATAATAGGTCCGATCTTATGGATTAACAGCATACATGCCTTCTCATTTTTTTTTTTTTAATGCAGAGCTTGCACTTTCGGAATCAAGGATGATAGCCAGATGGATGACTACCTACCTCAACTAGTCATCTACGGAACAGATATTCCTGCAGAAGCTCCTTCGAGGTCCGACCACAATTTGTGAGTACTTGGCTTTTGTTTTCTCCATTTACTATTAATTCATATCTTATTTTCATTCTTCGACAAAACAGAATGTACACTTCACTCTTTTTGTAACAAATGAATAATATAAAGGATGAATCTTTTTGCTTTGATGTAAAGCGCCTTGAGCATATAATCAGAGTGGAGAATGGCGCGATAGAAATTATGTGTATTATCGTTATTATTATTAGTATTATCATTATTATTATTATTATTATTATTATTATTATTATTATTATTATTATTATTATTATCATTATTGGGGATTGAACAGAGCATACAATAGCGAAATAAATGTAATCAATCACCGAAGCGAATGAAATGGAATCTACGCAGACCGTAAGGAGCCACTGAAAAGACAATGCTTGCGATATGTTTGCCCCTTGGAGAAAAATGTATACGAAATATAGGTTCGCGGCGAATACTAAAGAGACAAAACTGACAGAAATCAAAACAACATGGGACGAGACTGACATATCAACAAGACAACTGAAGAGACAAGTAGATGCAACTGTGGCAGTGACTTTAGGGGAAAATAGGGGAATTGCGGAAATGCCTTGAAGAGAGACAAAGCTAGACAAAGGAGGTGAAAACTGCACTTGCCAAATCACGGACGCTAATGGTAGCAATGTTTGAGGTAATGTCAAAAGTTTTGTTTTGAGCTCTTCCCTCTTCTCTCTGCGTCTTTCTTTGTGTGTTTGATATCTATGTATAATTATGTATATGTATGTATGTAATAATATTATTATTATTATTAATAATAATAATAATAATAATATATATATATATATATACAGTATATATATACATGTGTGTGTGTTTGTGCGTGAGTGATTATGTACCATGAGGTATTTAATTCAGGTGCTGTACACCATAGGTGAAAAGAAGAGATTGAAATGCATTGTTAGCGGCCAACAACTGTAAGTCGATGCACAACATTTTCTACGCATCACGCGTTTTCTCCAGGCTATTGATTTCCAGTAACATGACGCGGTACTACACGATGACTACATTCTTGGAATAAAGTCAACGTGTTACAATCCAAAACCCGGAAGAAGACGCGTTGACAATTTGGTGCAGCGACTAAAATTTGTTTGACGCTAATAATGTATGACAATGATCTCTTCTGGTCATATACAGTATATTTATATACATTAGATTATATCAATACATCCGTCATGGTTAAGTCTAAGTATTAAATAAGTGTAAATAAATCATTGAAAAAAAATCCCACATTAATATGGATACATGATTCAGATACTGTGGCAGTTTAAGGGGGCGTCTCGTTTCTGCGGGTATCAATTTTACGTGTGTGTGCGTGTATACATTCACATACACATAAAGACTATTCGCGTATTCATAACACAACTGTATAAAGTTCTACATGCACCTATATATAGTGTACTCATAGAATTTCAGAATCGTATGGGAAAAAGGAAAAAAAAAAAACACCCGAATATCGCCATTGTTTGGATCACTTGCATATTATTGGCGTCTATCTTACGAGTAAGAATAAATGTTGATATTATTTCATCTCATACGTATTCATACATTACGGTGTATGTAGGCCTATGAGTGTGTCTTTATGGGGTTTTTTTTTTCAGTTTGAATTACTGCCTGAGGTACGATCCAGTTGGGTGTGAAATGAATATGTTGTTTTAGAAAATGTCAGTATATTGTTGCATTTCCAGAAACATCCATAATGGTCTTTTCATTCCAGACACGATTTTTCATTATTTGATTATACTGAAGCCTATTATTTATCCATCATGATCATCTTCTTTCAGTGTAACACAGACAATTGCATTATATTCTGCACATACAAACATAGCTGATATTCTTCGTATTAAAGCACACAATGATAAATAATACAATAATAGGGAAATAAATGCAATCGTTCGGACCATTATGTTGTAGTCACTTTGTATGTCTGTACATCTCAATTGGCATGCTTGTATGAACGGACAGCAGAGATCAGTCGTGTCGGTAGTGTCAAAGGTTAGAGATAGGAATTGGATACACGTATGTACCTACTGCAAATAAATTACGTAATAAACTAAATGAGTTCTTTCTTTTGTCCAATCACGTATATTTAAGCTTATGTAATTTAAGAAACAACAAACAGTTGCATCCAGGGTTTTTTACGTTTGTATACATTACCTTCAAAACCAGTGGCTGTTTCTAACGAATAGTACTTCGCTTCTCTCTTGCATTAAATTTTTGCCGTTTCATAAAACTGTCGGCAAGAATGAAAATAAAAAAATCTACATTTAAGGGAGTGAACAGTGCATTTTCTTTTATCGAGAAACTAACAAGGCAAGAGTGGAAAGGTTAAAATAAAAACTATATTCGGTGAAAACTGTTCAAAAACACTCTACCAATGTATCACATTGAAATTATAAGTGAACACATGATATGGACAATGATTTTTTCATTTGATATTGGTATGTTAATTTCTTAAGAAGCCTAATGCAAATCTATGTCGAATCACAATATGGGTCCATTGTGTGTCGTGAAAGTGTGATTCATACACAATCTGTTTTGAGCATGTGCCTTTTTACGCTATCATTCTGCCATTTTGTTACTTATAAAATAAAGAGAACATACTCTTTGTCCATCAAAGTTTGACGTATGTTACTTTGCGCAATAGCAGTAAAGTATAAAAATGTTTTTAGATTTATCCTAAAAGCAATGCCAAAATCGACCATGTACAAAAAAAAACAACAAAAACAACATGAACATAATAATATGTGTACCTATGCCTGTATGGGTGTCTATTTAGTAATCGGGCTAGTCTGGTCACGTGAAACCGTCCTTGTGGCCCAGTATCACAGACACAAATTGACACTGTTATGCAAGATGTCCACTTAAAAAGCAGACGAATAATTCATACTCTACTTGCAAATTACCTTAATCAAGTACTAGAAACAAAAAAAAATAATTTTATTGATAATCAATTACGGTATATTATGATTTGAAAGGTACTCCAATACGACAAGGCAGTCAAAAAAATATTAATCCTGACTTTTCCAAAGGAGTACTGGTATTTCAAACAAATTATTGATGTCAACAGCAACGACTGTGAATGCTGTCTTCAAAAAGTTCACTTTTTCTTTGGCTTCCCCTTGATAATAAATTATTGCACAATAAAGAACGATGCAGACTATAAAGAAATAATACAACAAATTGTCTTTAATCGATTTGTATTCTTAATCATGTAGTAATTATAACTATGTATTATTTAGCGATAGCATTCACGTCTATCCTTTACTTATCCTTTAAAACAAATTACTGTGTCTCCCAACACTGACAACGACACAACACATTGTGAGTACAAGCTGTGATGTAGCATATAAACCAAATACAATCTATGTATGCCGAACATGACTGAATAGTGGGGCTACAACATAGCTCCAAGACTGAACGTGGACGAAATACCAGGCTAGGTGTCTTCGAGTATTAAAGTTTTGCACTTGGATTTTTTTTTTTTTTTTTTTTAGTGCAGCCATATTATTTTATTTAATTCCCCCTTTGTCAAAACCTGTCAACAATGTGTTATGTTTTGTGTGATAATGTGCGAGAAAAGAAGCTTTATTGAATAGCACTTTGACAGTAATATTTTCACATTCTCCTTTTACTGCTGATATCTCCATACACAGGAAAAATGGAAACTTCACCAAAAACCTGTGGTCCTTCAATGAGCCTATGTCTGAACAAATCTACATGTATGAACAGACATTGCACAAGAACTGGCTGCGAAATAGCACTAACGTCGAGAAATTCAGGTATGAAAAGGAGACGACAAACGTACTCATTTCCATATAAATTATGCGTGATATCATTTTGCAAGTCAGTCATTCAATACATGTACTATTCATTTATCTATAAGTTCACGTCACCATACATCATATTATGTTTGTATGCATTATGTATATATGGGTCAGAATTTTCAGCGATGTACAATTGATCCCAAACAACGCCAAATTTCAAAAGTAGGAATTACTCCAAATCATTCATCTTACCTGAAAGAGTATAATCCAAGCTTTAATATGAACCCAATTATACTGGGATTTTCCCAGAGGAACAAGTTTTTATTCACCGCGGAAGTTTACCATATCCAGAGCAGCGAACATCCGTAAGGAATAATACTGCACATATATACATTTGAATACCATTTAACATAGCATTCAACCATTTGATTCAATTCAGAATCGTAACGAAATATCTTAAGGGATATATGTATGTGTTGGCAGAATATTAAGCTTGTATTCTTAACCTGTACGTAATGGAAGACAACTGAGGATTTAACCAAATTCGTAATTTCTGTTGAAATATTATTCTTTCGCTAAACACTTTCTCCAATTTACGCACATTTTACAAAAACACAATATTTCGACCTCTTGTTTCACTATCCCAAACTTTAATGCTTACTCCCAAATAATAAGATGCTTTTTTAAGATGTGTCTGATCTAGGCAGTCTCTATAACCCAACAAACATAGCATAATTTTCATCACGGAGGTTCGCATATAACTCATGGACGTTCGGAACAGAGAATATATTGAACATTGCAGTTCTCTGGAGTTGGAAACGCATTCTATTCATAACAAACAGCGATTTCATGTCGAGAACAAACTCCTCTGCAAAATCATGAATAATTATTACCAGTTCTCAATCATAAAAGCTTGTTTATCTTTTGATGCTGAGGAATAAAAAAAAAACAAACAAACTTTTCCATCTCTCGTAGATGAACATACAAACGTACGTTAAGTCTCACTGACGTTCTCCATCTGATGAAACATTACGCATTGTCGCTAGAATGTTTCATCAAGCAAATCAGTGAACACTGTAATTAAAATGACTACCATTTGCAAATTTACACTTCAGGTTAAAACAATCAAATAAATAAAAAAATGTCATGTCATGTCTTGCCTGTTGTAAGCAGGCTATCGGAAATAAGGTTCATAATCCAAATGTGGAGAAACAAGTTTAATACCCGTTCCATACTGAATTCTGAAAGGTCCATAGACTTAATACACAGGCTACCAGGTTCCCGTAGGGAGCGGGTTAACAACCAAAGCCTCAAGATTTAGAAACCGCATGATAACGTTTTCACCTAAACGAATATCAGGCCCATTTCCACATTTAGAATAACGGACCTTAAAGGGTGTGTACAGTTCTGGTCGAGGTGAGGATTTAGCTTTTAACGTTTTGCGAGATATTCAGAAACCACTCTATGACATGTCAAAGAGCATGCAGTTCTAAGGGGTATCAAAAGTTTATTCGATGAAAATCGGTTTTGAAATGGCTGAGATATCCAAAAACAAGGTGAAACAAAGAGATGATAATAAAGTTGTGGCATGTCGCCTTTTATTATTAGCACTTTTTTGGATATCTCAGCCATTTGAAAACCAATTTTCATCAAATAAACGTTGAATCCTTCTTAAAATTACATGTTCTTTCATATTTCATAAGAGGCTTTTCATTATCTCACTTAGGAATGTTGAAAACATGAATCCCCACCTCAACCAGTACTGTACTGTCCCTTTAAGAACATTGAACCTTGATATTGAATTTTCGGATTAAGGAACTTTCGGAATAATAAAATTTTTAATCAGGAACCTCGTGAATTAATTTACGAACCTTTTCTTTTTTTTTCTTTTTTTTTTTTTCGTTTTCGGAGTAACAAACCTTTGGAATATTGAATCGAGTGAATAACGGACATTCGGAGTAACGAATCTTTGCAAGAGCGAACGTACCAAAGTGCGACCTCAAGCACATTACTAAATCATCATTTTTTTACGTGTTTTGAAAGTAAGCACAAAAGCACAAGCGATCTCTCTGTCTCTTAAACGTAAACTTAATATAAAAAAAAAAGATATATGAGGCAGAATTGCAAATTTTAACATTGCTTTTCATTGATGAGTGTGAAAACACCATGTTTTGATAAAGGAGTATTTGCGTGTTTTTATCAAACAACAACACTACCATTATTTTTGTTCGCTTAGGACGAAATTTCGATGAATAAAAAATTAACAAAAACAGCCCCTCCAGAGGAACTCGGTATAACGGGAGTGCTCTGGCAATTCTTTTCTCTGTGTGTTGGTGCTCAACCCTTCCTCAGTTTCATCTCGCTTTCATTCAACTGCTTCCACGTTCTTTTGAAACTTTTACTTTTCTTCTTGCCACATGCCCATTACAGACTTCTTCCGTCATTTCAACCTTTTCGTTTCAATATATTCTGAATGTGACTTCGTAGCACTTTTCGAACTTTCTTTTTCTTTTTGATCGCAGCATGTTCAAGCTACTTAGGGAATGAGAGAAAATCGTTGTGAAAAGAAAAAATTAGAATGTATAAAGGCATAGAATATATGACAAGTACAACGAACGTCCGTGATGGAGACCCAAAATAGATGTGTTCTGTTTGAGATGTCCGCTACCTTCCTCAAAAAGATATAGGGGGGGGGGAATCTGTCACTAAAAAGTGGCACTGATCCTCTATCTCCTACTATGCAATTCATGGACTTATTCTACCAACGAACATCCGTAAGCAAAACGTTTTTCTTTTGTTATTACATGAAAATTGAATGCTGAACGTGTTTCACTTTTGGGTATGAGAGACTCAGTGATTTAGTAATATTTCAAGTAACATTAACTCATCGTACAGTGATATATTTGTAATTATCACAGATTTCCTTTCTCGGACCAAACGTCCGTGAGCGAAATTTTCAGATCTTATAACAGTGCAAATTGTCTCCAAAACCTCATCAGAAAGAAATTTGAATGCACAGAGATTACAGATTACGCAAAATTCCAGATTCCTTTAAGTTGGTTTTCAGTGTTAAGCTGTTTTTACATAACTAGAGGGAATACAAGGGTAAAATTGCAAGCAAATTTTGAGCTGTTTGTTCATCATGATCACATACCGCCTTAAAAATTCTGAAACTACTGCTCTAAGCTTGTTGTTTACTTTGCAAAACTTTCCTTTTCTTTATTTGAAATTTGAATTATTTGAAAGTTTTAGAAAATAAGGGACACTTTCAAGACAAATTATTTCTCATCGGTTGGATTGCTTACGTCACGGACGTTCGCTGAAGTTGTCACGGACATTCGTTCTACCACTAGGGTCATGTTCCAGGACGGATAACTAAACGACAGAGAGCACGTAGCCCTCATAACTCTTTCAAAATTTTGAAAAGGTAATTTCATTGCAAATTATTAGAAATTTGGCACCCTTTCAACATATGTATTTTTCACAGAGTATGTAGGAGGTGGATTTTCAGAGAATATATTCAAAATTTGTTCGGTTTTCGGTGAATCGTGTGGTCCAAAAACTGCAGACGAGCCCCAGTTCGCTGCAAACATGGCATGTAGCTCCTCGGCTAGAGAGCCAGAGGAAAATGTACTTGTGCCATCGAAGGAAGATGGTGCCCCACTCGATAAAGTTTTAATCATCACGGACGTTCTTTTTTTTTTCTCGGAGGTTCGTCTAAAAATGTAATTTCGGTTCGCATTTTGACAAAGGATGGACGAAAATTTCAAACATACATACTACCATGTGGCTAGATCTTACTCGATTACGACACAGAACAATATCGCCAATAACATTCAATGGGCTACGATCTTTATTAGTAAATAGCGGACGCACGTCCGTGACGAAAACTGAGTATAATCTTGCATAAAAGAATGCTACGTCCCATGTACAGCCAGTAGACGTACAAGTTTTGCAGGATATGTTCATTAGGTGGAACACCAAATTTTCGTATACATTACAGTTTGACCAACAAATTAGAATTTGCAGCAGCGATAGACATAGAAGCATCACGGATGTTCGTCTGTTTAGGACCTTGATATTTCAATTGTTCTGTGTAATTTTATACGTGCTCATAGAGTTCTTATAATTTTGTGGTACATACCCATGATATGTCAGATCCAAAACACGGTCAGATAATATATGTCACGTACCTTAAAATGGCTACTCATTGGTTTGAAAAACAAAAATTATTGTGAAAATAGCATTTTTACCGCATTTTTGCGCTTTAAGTCCTTGTAAAATGCAAAATATCAGTCAAGAGTAAACCAACCCATACATTTCCTGAAGGGAAATTTACCAGGCTTTGAGATGACATGAAAGAAACTGGTTTCTTAGATCATCCTGATGTGTTCTAAGGGAAAAGGTGTCATAAGGTCGGAAAATTTGCAATTGTACATCGTTCAAAATTCTCACCCATATCTATCTATATATATATATATATATATATATATATATATATATATATATATATATATATATGTATCCTGAGGAAGGTCTGATGACTGGCCGAAAGCTTGACTGAATAAAAGGGAGACTTACGATCGAGAGCAACGTCCGCCTCGGTGTAATTTCTTTCAGTATATATATATTATGTATATGCTTTGCAGACATTAAAATATTCACGTCGGTATTACCATTTTCTGCACCCACATAAGCTCCGATCCTTAACCCCCAACCTTTTGCATTTTATGGTGTCATCCACAGTGAAGTTACCTGAAACAAGGGGGTCCAAGAGCTGGAGTTTCCGCTGGCTCTATATTTCAATTTTTTTCAATTTTTCAATTTTTGTTTCATCAGTTTTTGCACCATTTCTTTTCGCGCATCCCCGTGTCTTTACCATTAGGCATCGCTCGTCTTTTAATACGAAGAAATGACGAAAATTGATTTCTATTATACAGACATATGTTCCAAGAAAGTGGCATGAATCAATATTATTGTCTTTCCATCTTTGCGGTAGATAGAGTCTGACACTGTTAATAAAGTAGAAAGACTTTTTAGCCGAATTTTATTATGTTTGATTGGCTGTTACTGATTCTCTCGAGATTATATCTTTTCATAATCTAAATTCGCCGCTTATTAAGTTAACACGCAGTTAACACAGCATGCAATGTGTAAAGCGTTATTAGATATGGAAATCTGGTAGCAGTTTAACCTCTTGCAGATCGTTGATTTTAGATTTAAATTTGCGTATGTGTCATTCGCTTTTCTTATGTTTCATTCGCGTTTCTTTTATTACCATTAAGAATACATTATAACGTTGATTCGTAAATGGTAATTTATATACATACATATATACATTGTATGAAAACATAATTACAGAAGGAATGACAAGATAGACATATGCAGTAATTACCAAATGGTATTTATTACAATTCCTATTTTTCGGGGACCTTCCCGGATATATATATATATATATATATGTATATATATATATACATACACTGTAAAAACATCGGTGTTAGATTTAACACCCGTGGTGTTAAATCTAACACCGATCAAACTTCAATAAAGGACCACACCCACAGGTGTTAAAAATGCACTGTGATGGTGTTGAAAAGTGTTCACCTGACACTTCGTGGTGTTAATTTGACACTGTACCTGGTGTTATTTTGACACTGTACTGGTGTTAATTCAAAAATGACACCACATGGTGTTGATTTGATATTTGCTGGTGTTAATATCAATGGTTTAACACCCGTCCAGCTTCAATAAGGGACCACACCAGCTGGTGTTACTTTGGTGTAAATTTGTTTTTACGTTTTTTCAAAAATCTAGTATTTTAATGTAAAATTCTTGATCGTTTTGTTTAAATTAAAAATCAACAAGAAGTGCAGTTACTAAGAAACTCTTCAAAAAACAGTTTAAAATTTGGAAATGACACCCGTAGGTGTTAATTTAACACCATAAATGAGCATCGAAAATTTAACACCAGCTCGGTGTTCACTATTTAACACCGGACTTTTTGCAGTGTATATCCGTTGGGTACAGTTTCTTGAGGATTGAAGAAAGTGCTCGATGCTTCGCCTATTATATGAAAACAAAGGCAGTATAGATCTGTGCTGTATGCACGGAAACTAGGGATCAGGATATTTTGCCAGTATCATTTACAAATCGATGAATACTTTTTTGATAATAATGTATCAACGTCTTTTATGCCACCGTAGCTTTTCATTATGGAATGAAATCAGTGTTGAGTTTCCATGTCTGTTGAGAATCTATGACACGAATGTCTTGAAGAATTTGAAAAGTGATGATTTTGCTGTCATTTTTATAATGTAAATTTGAAGGTCTTGCAATAATAATTTTGCTTGGTCTGTTGGATTCAGTGTATATTGCACTACACTTATGCAAAGAAAAAAAAAAAATCTGGTTCCCAACTTTTACTTAAACACCATGCCTCTACCATTTACTAGACTTTTTATTTACACTCCGTTGGATTGTGATCAGAAACAATAATATCAAAATAAAAAGCACTAGGATACAACATTGTGATTGATATCCAGTAGTGTTATTGCAAGTATCAAAATACGTGCTCATCTTACATTTCTAGACAAAAGTCTTTCATAACATATAGCTATTTTTTCCTTCGTAATTAAATATGGAACCAGGAAACACTTTTCTCTTCCGCAAATAATTTTAACAATAAAACAGTTCAGGCATTCACAAATGAATTCACCAGTACCTGAGTTTCAATTGCGTATGAAAAATTCCTGCTAGTGATCAAGGTTCTCATATTTTGGTTGTTAATTAAAGAATTTTCTTCCTTTTTTGTGTTGCAGATCAGAGCTTGCCAATTACCACGAAGCGCTTCGAGGGAATCATAGAATAATTGCTAGCAAGGAGAACGTCAAAGTTAATACTTCAGTGAATTCTTTTAGAGGTTCAGCCAAACTGGTTGTGACGCCTGAGGTATATAAAGTGCTTCCAGAGGTATGCCTTGATACACATTCGTTACCTTATATTAGACGGAGCGCTCCAACCCCTAACCCTTGCCCGTATTATACAAAAACGTATGAACATTTACACATAGTACAAAATCACACATACAACCACGCCATCATGGAAACGGATGAAGTAGAATGAAATTCATATATAATTATTAAGTGGTTAAGTTATATTAAAAATGAAAAGTGAACATGTATTTCGGTGTATAGTGCCTGCTGTGATATACCACAAAAAAGTAGAGAGTAAGCATTTACGTATAATTCATATTTGCTTGCAATAACCTAAAAACAAAGAAATCATTTTGGACTTTAGTATTTGTTTTAATTAGTGTGTTGCGTCTTTTTCAATTACCTGCAGTTCAGTGTATTAGTACTTCACAAACTACCTAAAAAAGTGTAGAAGTTTTTCTGACACTCTTTCCAACTTGAACGTTACTGATTACATAGTAGCATTTTGCACATTCAGACATTACATTAAGTTTAGGAACTCAATCGAAGCCAACGTATCTATTGTTTTATAGCTTATTGTTGAATAAATATTGACGAGGAAATGGTGGGAGGCGCGATGCTCCAAGTGTGTGTATAACGATAATTCACGGCATGTGGAAACCGCAGGAGAATCAAATTTTGTGTTTAACAAAAACTCCTACGAGAACTGACCGTTCGAAGTTCAACTGTTGGGTTATCACACTAGTACTACATGAGATCCCGATTACGTGGTTTACATGCCTACTTCAAAACTGATGGTACCACTGTAAACGTGAATGTATCTATAAATACATGCTTCATGATGACTGATACAGGCAACTGAAATTTCTCTCTAAGATCTGTTGAAAGCTTTTGACACTACCAATCACTCTATTTTGATTCGTAAATAAAATCTATTACATTTATATGGAATACGTGGAAATTCCGTTGGAATGGACTAAGATTTATTTGATTAACATAACACATTTTTTTTTTTTTTTTTTGGGGGGGGTAATTGATTAGAGAAGCTCTGCAGTTCTAAGAATTGCTACAGGTGCCCCCCCCCCCCCCCCGAGATCAACTGACGCACTGACATGCAAACTGTTAGTATAGAACGCTTATTTCGGATATTCTTGCAGATAATAATAACAATAAAGGACATTTATATTGCGCAGCCACTATAATAATATACTCTACTGCGCATTACAAAATGACATACATACACGAAATACATAAAATACATTACTTCAAGAGATGACTTTTTAACCTGACCTTAATTAAACTCTTTGGCCCGAATTCACGAAGGTGGTACAAATGAAACCATGGTTTAAACCACGGACAAAAACCATGGAATGCCAAGTGTCGCATGCGATATTTCGGTACGAAATCAGTCATTTCGTCGATGAAATGATTATTTTATAAAGAAATGACAACATTTTGTAAGTAAATGAACATTTCGTCCACGAAATGATAATTTCGTTAACGAAACAGTAATTTTGTCGACGAAATGACCAATTTCGTAACGAAATATTCTGTTTGACACTTGGCGCTCCATGGTTTATGTCCATGGTTTAGACCATGGTTTTGTTTGTACCACCTTCGTGAATTCGGGCCATTAAATGTAACTGCTTGTCTTACAAAGGGAGATTATTCCATAATTCTGGTGCAGCAAACGAAAATGCCCTTTACCAAGAGTAACTTTTGATTTCCCTGATGGATATTTCAATAATGTTTGATCCCGTGAACTTCGGAGGTGATAAGATGTTTAAATTATGTTTTTAACTCTACAAGTTCCCGTATGTACACTAGTAATGTGCCATGAATAGCTCTATATACAATAAACAGAGTTTTAAATATTATTATCTGCTTTACAGGCAACCAATGTAATGTACGTAGTAATGGACTACAATGGAATAAACGAGGAGAATTGCAAACTAATCTAGCACATGCATTTTGCACCCTTTGTAGTTTACCTAATTAATTATCAGGTAAGCCGTAAAATAAACTGTTACAATAATCCAATCTACTTGTGACAAACGTTTTTCTGTACTTTCCCGTGTCAAATGCTTTCGAATATGTGCAATAAATGATAATAAATAATGATAAATAATAATAATGATGATAATAATAATAATAATAATAATAATAATAATAATAATAATAACAATAATAATAATGATAATGATAAAAATGATAAATGGATGATATAAATGTATTCATATCTGGTAGTAACAAAATCGAAACATCATAATGTTACAACATTGAGACAGAATAAGCCACTGTTTGATTCAAAGAAAAGAAAGTTATAATATTTAAACCCCCCCCCCAAAAAAAAAGAATGCATGAATATATATTTGATATTGCTACAGAACCAAGCAAGACTGCAAGTTTGTTGTAGAACATTTTGTTGGTGTTGCATTAGAGGAACATCTTTTTCGGCTCCATATAGATGTTTTCTTTCAGAAACAGGTATAATTTAGAGGATAAGACATCTAAAAATATACCGTTAAGGATTTTATTGCATATCTATAGAGTGCCCCAATTACGCCTCAGTGATCTGGGGAAATGTGGAAAATCTCTTCTGAATCGCGTATATACGCATTCAAGAAATGGTCTTAAAGGGTGTGTACAGTTCTGGTCGAGGTGAAGATTTAGCTTTTAACATTTTGTGAGATATTCAGAAATCACTCTATGAGATGTCAAAGAGCATGCAGTTCTAAGGGGTATCAAAAGTTTATTCGATGAAAATCGGTTTTGAAATGGCTGAGATATCCCAAAACAAGGTGAAACAAAGAGATACTAATAAAGTTGGGGCATGTCGCCTTTTATTATTAGCACTTTTTTGGATATCTCAGCCATTTGAAAACCAATTTTCATCAAATAAACGTTGAATCCTTCTTAAAATTACATGCTCTTTCATATTTCATAGAAGGCTTTTCATTATCTCACTTAGGAATGTTTAAAACATGAATCCCTACCTCAACCAGTACTGTACAGTCCCTTTAACATGCAATAACACTCCAAAACACCTTCTCAACCACATTTTAAGAAACTCCAGTTATAGTTACCATATGTAACAAATATGTCAATCACGACCTGAAAATGAACATTCACAATTCATTACCCCCATTTGATACGTTTAAATTTGCGAGAGACGTACACTCATATACCGCTATAGACAAACTGATTTTCTATATTTACCTCACCTTACGTTACATTGCATAGATGCGCCTAATATACAGTACGTTTTGTATTCATGTGCCTGATGAAATGAAGTTCTGTCCATCCCTTGCTTCTGTTTGGTGAAACAAAATTTTATTTTTGCATGCAGTACGTTCAGTTTTCCCGTCATGGTTTCCCCGTTTTTCCTTTCTCTTCAAACATGTCAAAGTGTAATTCAATACATATATAAAATCAAAAAATAATGCAAGCCCAACCGTAGAAAGGCCATTGTCCTCTACTTTTCTTCAATATTATTCTCTTTCAGAATTATTTTTTTTCGCTTCGTCTATAATGCGTAGTATTTTTATATATTTGTGTTCATCTTGTGTGCTGTAATTTGTTTTGCCCTTATTGCTCTATGAAGAATATAAAAATAAAAATGATAAGAAATGTCTGAGACTTTATTAAGCTTTCCTAAGAGATTGGTCAGACATTACGATAAAAATGAAAAAACAAACAAACAACAACACACACAATGAAATCAAAACGAGGATTTGTGATAGAAGTGAGTATACAAGTGCTAATTCATCTTGCCTACGTTGTGTCTTCCACGTCTTAGAAAAATCCACTTCCAGAAAGCGGAAATTACACTTCGTGCGCGGTGGTGGGAAACAGTGGTTCACTCTTGGGAAGTGGATGTGGAGAAGAAATTGATTCACACAACTTTGTAATCAGGTAAGTGCTTTCAAAGCAAACGTAATACTAGTACAAGAGTGGAAGAAAAATTAATAATTATTTCATTAACTCAACTGACATATAATACTAGTTTGGCATTATATCTGATCACATTGATAAACGTGTTACCCTGTTACATAGCTCTCTGTCAGTAAAGCGTCACCGATCCCACTCATCTCGATAGTCTGATAGTCTATGTAAAGATAAACCTACCATAATGGAATGTATTCACGTCACGTAGCCAAATTCTTAACTGAGGAAATCGGCACCGGACACATTGAGCGAAACATCATTTCAAGGTACACAACAATAGAATACTAACACGTTGAATTTGATTGATTGGGGTTCAGAACATCAAAATTGCAAGTACAACAATGATGAAATACTTAAATTGAGAATAAAAAACAATCGCATAATATTCTATTAACAATTCTATTGACAAGCCATCTCTGTAAATTTTGAATGATTTGGAGTTACAGATTCCAGTTTGTTAGGAGACCTTTGGAATAGCCAAAACAGGACAAGTATGCTGTAATGGTGTAAGCAATCTCTTCTGCACTTAGTGATATACATGTATTAGTAATTTGGTGCTGCTTCCATTACTGCAACTACCTGTAATATAGATTATAATACTATACTATAATGTCAATACTTCTTATAATGCAAGTTTTAATCATGGTAGCCTCCACAGTGTATGCATTGCAATTCCAGAGGACCCTGCCATTTTTGTACCCCAGCATTGCCATGCAGGTACCCATTCTTATACTTTGTTCGAGAGGGACATTGTGGGAAACCATGTCTCGTCCACGTCGACCTTTCAAGTCAGGCGTCTTCTCCACTGTCATCTATAATTATTGAACTTGAACTTTGAACTTATTCTGTTTCATTAAAAAATAACTTTTGCACAAGAACAAACTGAAGACTGTGAACGAGTATGCAAACATGCAATGCATAACATATGATAACAGTGAGCGGTGTCTCGCATTACTGGCAGATCCTTTTTAACGCTCTCCATATTCATACTTATCATATTTTCTCAGCTTAAAATGTCGGGATCACTCTGGACAAGTTATCAACTTCATTGTAACTTACTGTGAGACTTCTGAGGTTCCAAACTGGACCTGCCTCACAGATAATGAAGACAATATATTGACTATGTATATATATATATATATATATATATATATATATATATATATACATACATACAAATGTACATATATTGCGAAATGACCAGTTACTCTCTAAGGAAGATTCGTCTTTACGATAATGGTCTTTACTTTTCACCATCCCTACTTGTAAAAGATAAGCGGTACATAGTTTTGAAGACACGGGGATGCGCAAAAGGAAATTGCGCAATATATTGGTGAAATAAAGATTAAAATTACTCGACTGAACCTCCCTGGACACTATGTCTTATGTGACATAGCGATTTCTAAAGAAATCGACTTGAAGATACAGCAAAGGGGGAAAAATAGGCTTGAAGTCGTGTTCTGGACGCGTTTTTTTTTTCTTTTTTCTTGTTCTCTTTTTCTTTTTCTTCTTCTTCTTCTTCTTCTTTTGATCCTACAAACGAGATTCGAGGGCTGGCCCTGCTGCATAAAGATTTCAGGCCCTACATATCTGATTTACACTTTCGCACACATTTGTGAACAGGATTGAACATTTGTGCACACATTTCAGAACAGGGAAGACTTTTGTTTCATAATTGGGGGAAATTTCGTTTCATTTAATGAATAACCAAGTTAAATACACTCGAAACACAGAATTGACTTTTGTTTTATCATTGGAGTAATTTATTTTCATCTAATGAATAAAGAAGTAAAATGTACTCGAAAATATGTTTATGAGTATATATGAGTTCGAACTATGAGTTATGTGTATATTACAGTTATGATTATATCCGAGTTCGAAATGGATCTTCAGATTTCTCAGAAAGATGAAAGATGGAGGCATGAAACGCCGAGATCAAAGGCACAAAAAATGCACTTGCGGAATTCTTTTCTGTATGCGTAGAAAGTGGCAGCTGGTTTAATGAATATAGCAAGTTAGAACTCCAGCTCTCAAACCTCCTTTGTAGGATCCCACCAAAAAAGAAAGAAAGGAAAAAAAAAACACAAAACAACAACAACAACAACAAACGCATCCAGAACAGGGATTATTCGCTTTGTGTTGTCTGGATTTTTGAAACAAAACAAGTATACTCTACTGATTTCTAGTTAGGGTATATGTATATAGGCCTACATACATACATATATACACACAGACAAACACACACATATATATAAATATAAATATAAATATACATATATATATATATATATATAATATATATATGAAATGATGAATCAACATTGTAAATGTTGTTACTCCAACATTTTGAATGTTACATTTAACATTTACAAATAGGTGTGTGTGTGTGTGTGTGTATGTGTGTTAATGTGTGTCAATGTGTGTTAATGTGTGTCATTATATTTTCTACTTCTTTGTGTCACACCAGGTGCAATCTAGCTTCGATTCCCCCTTTCAAACATGATGCAGGTGCTCAAACTAACTTGACAACAATGAATCCGAGTATTCTACGTACAAGGTGAGGTAATCCCCAACAGTAGTGATCTAAGCGTATTTGAAGAGCTCGCTTCCAAAAGGCGCTAAATCCATCATTTTTCAATGGATTTAACGCCTTTCGGTTACAATCTCTTCATTTTTAGTTCACTTGAGCCGATCATGACGTCCGGCGTCCGTAAACTTTGTTACATTTCCAGCGTCTTCTTAGAAACAGGTAGCATATCCTGGGTATTGATATGGTCTTGATTTTTGCAAGCGCGGGCCACACTTCCCTCAGAAGCAAAGTGGCCAGTACCATGTACACTGAGAACACGAATAACTTATTCATAATAATTTTCCTGAACAGCATTCAACCAAAGCTCTGACAAAAAAGAAATACTACAGGTGATAGATAAATAAATAAATAAATAAATAAATAAATAAATAAATAAATAAATAAATAAATACATAAATACATAAATAAATAAATAAACAAATAAATAGATGAATACATAAATAAATAAACAAACCATAGTGTCTATCAAATTGTTTCTGGGTAGTTGATGTAACAGTCTATGATGATCGCTCTTCAAAATAAGCTGCGCAACTTCGGACAGAAAAAGACCACAAAATCTGTAAAAACATTCATCTGTTCATCTCCTCAATGCTGAAAGTCAATCTTGCATGGTCGATCACACATGCTTTGAATTACAAATGATGAGCGTTAAGAACATTACATTTGAACAGTCGAATTCATTATTTTCATCGCCATCGTCTATTCGTCTTTTCGTACAACTTGTTTACCTTGCAAAATGACGACTTTGTTAACAGATATGGTAAGCTGAAGACCAAACATGCCGAGCAGAAGCTCAGGAAAGACCTGTCTGTGTTTGATGGCACTATATGGATACCCGGATCCCTCCAAAACGCGTTGGTAGTACATAACACTATGAGCGGCATCAAGAACCCTCAAATTATCAGCCCTTATCCAGAACATTTCCGCTACGTGAGCCAATTTTGGAAGGATCGGTCATTTAAAAGATGGCTATCCACAGGTATGTGCATTCTGATCGATTCAATGGACGTTCAAAGAAAACAAAATATAGCTAGATATATGATTACAAGGGCAATACTTTCTGCTGAAAAGAAATCAACTAAAAAGGCAAACGTGTGTCTCAATGAGATAAGAATACATGTACTCAACTTTGAATATGCAAAACGGGGCAACAAAACATAGCAAATTGTGAAAGACTACCAAAAGGAAGCATGGAATCCGGGAGCACATTTAATTTAAATGATGAGATTTGTCATGAAATAGCCATTGATATTCAGAGTAAATGCAGATTTCAAAGACATTAACTTTGCGGCTGAGTTATTGGACACTCATTTGTTGGAGGACCTCGTTTGGTGGATCTCATTATACAAAATCAACAGACAGAAGCCGATCTTATTAGGAAGGCAATTACTTCATTCCAATGGTGTAGTCCCTATAAGAATCTTCATTTATCAAAAATATAGATTTATATGGTTCTCATAAATCAATAGTACTGTCAGTGATTCAATATTTTCTGTCCTTAACCACAAACTACTTGTCTTTTCCATATCGTTTGATGTTGTATGGATAATGCTGTTCATTAATCTCGAATTTAGAATTTATTATAAATTGAAAATAAGCAACGGGCCTGAAAAGCCCTGTTGTACATTGGATATCTAATATTATTGTAGTCTCCGAAACAAGATAGTGCCCGTCATCTTAATACCATACAAGCTTTAATCTATGTATTGATATGTCATGGTCCATTGTGTCAAACTGTCAAATGTTTTGGGAAATCCATGAATACCCCCGTTACATGCTCTCTTTTCGAAGAGAACTCTAATAAAATTGTCATACAAAGTTAAACTTCGCATATAGTCAGTGTGGGTTTTTTTTTTCCTGCAACTGAACTGATTGGAAATCAGTATAGATATTGTTTATTAGAAAATAGTGCGACGTTTACACAGAAGTACTTTACATAGGTTTAATTCCGATATTGGTCTCTAATGACTAAGTGGAACGGGAGAGAATTATTACATTAGTCTTTGAAATAAATTAAGAACTACGAGTTTATCACGTTTATGGAGTAGAAATATATTAGATATTTTGATGTAAAATAGATTGATACAATTATCACTTATTATTAATTGACACAAGTAGTTCTTGCATAGTCATTGGTTGGGTTGAGAAATAACGAATTTTCATAAAGTGTTGATAGAAATCAATTAAAAAGTGTGGTATAATAGAGATCGATTGTAGCTGCAAAGTTTGAACCTACATTATTTTGTAAAATTATTATTGGATTTGTTTGGATCATTGATTGTTTCAGTTGAGCAGAATGTGTCAGTGCTGTCTGATCTGTTCTTTCCTGGAAGATCATTTACGGTTTTCCATGGCGAATTTCTAAACCCATTATTGAGAAATCTCTATCGTTTACGGATGGTGTAAAACAATCAAACGCTTTTAAACAACATTGTAATTGAATACAGCAAAGAAATAACAAATTTTAACTACACGTCTATTCATTTGAATATTACAGTGAGGAAGGATTTTATGTTGGTACCAAAACACATAAAATCGCACAAGTGAACTTGTCGTGGTAGATATTGTATAGTACAAAAGCTATCGGAGATTCTGTACTGTTTTCTTCTACAATTTATTTTCCAACTCCTCATTCAACTCTC
The DNA here is from genome assembly GCF_964275005.1 of Diadema setosum. Lineage (NCBI taxonomy): Eukaryota > Metazoa > Echinodermata > Echinoidea > Diadematoida > Diadematidae > Diadema > Diadema setosum. The sequence goes on from NC_092697.1 coordinate 17,705,696, forward strand.
TCCATTTTCAGGATTTTATTTGGCGACGCTGGCTGTTCAGTTATGTGATGATATATCCCTCTACGGGTTCTGGCCGTTTTCGTATCATTTTGAAGATAATCGGAAGGTGCGGCTGAAGTACCATTACTTTGATAAAACGACTGACAGAGGTGCCCGGGCACACCATGCCATGGACAGGGAATTCAGTATTCTCTTGCAGCTGCATCACGCTGGAGTTCTACGGTTACATATAGGCCGCTGTGGGAACAGAGACAGACAGTGAAAAACACTTGAAAGAACGCACTCTTACAATTTGTGTGTGTAGGTGTGTGTTTGCGTGTGTTTGCGTGTGTGTGATCTATAAGTTTCTTATTTTTTCATGACTCGATTGGCGTCCTCAGTCTGAAGATATAATTGTTTTATCGATGTACATGACGATAATACAATTTTCTATATATATCATATAGGATATTCACTGACGCGCTTCTTAACGTTGGTTGGAAAAGGCCCGAAGGCCATAGTTATTCCTGACTGGTTTTTTTTTCCCCGCTCGGGAATTCAGGGAAGCACATCGAAGGAAGGTTTATTTCTCATATACTCTTGTATGAGGCTTGTATTTTTGTGACTACTGCATTGTCCGAAGAAAATCAAACCGAAAAATGATGATGATTATGATACAATAATAATAACAATAACGAAAATAAAAATAATAGTAACGATGATGATAATATCTGCCATAATTTTTGTTATAGTTATTATTACAACTATTATTATTAGTAGCAGTATAGAATGATAATCATATGATAATAATACTAGTAACGCGCTCCTGCAAATAGTGGTTTCGTCTTTTAGAATTTGTTTCTTTGCGTGTGTTTGTATTTTTGTTTGGACTTATTTTACCCGGCCACTAAGCGGATATGAGGACCCCTGACACCAACTGACAATAGCAAGACAGTTTTAATACGATATCATTACACAACTTTTCTAAGTTAGTTTTCCCAGCAATGGACCAGAACAAAGGAAAGCCTCTGAGGTTAGACTACGAAACCTGTCTTGTATTATAAATTTGTGCATTAAGGTACATTGTGAATATCATACGGCATTGGGTGCAGTCATATTTATGGTTAAATACCGCGGTATTGCGTAATAATTATGAAGCAAGGCACATACGTCACGAAATACATCACGAAATATGTTCCGAAATACCACAGTACATGTATTAAGAGGCATGTGGTACTGCGAACTGCGTGTGTAATGTAAGCATGCAAGCGAAATTTGAGTGTGAACTTGTCACGAAATACCACAGATGAGTATGGAAGCAGGAGCCCGTCAAAAACACGGATATACGTCGTGTAGTAATTCGAATTGCTACGCGACGTAAATAATTACGTCGTGTCGCAATTCGAATTACTACGCGACGTAATTATTTGCGTCGCGTAACAATTCGAATCACTACACGACGTAATTCCGAATTACTGCTCAACGAATTAACGTCACGACATTAAGTGAATTAGTGTCGTGTTGCAATTCCCAATGCTACACAACGTAAATAATTACGTTGCGTAGTAATTCCAATTACGACGCGACGCAAATAATTACGTTGTGTTGTAAATAATTACAACACGACGTAATTCCGAATTACTGCTCAACGACTCACGCAGCGAATTAAGGTAGCGACGTTAATTCAACCAATGGGATCGTTCGTAATAGCGGGTGAAAAACTCAGGTGGAGTACGAAGCGCATGCAATCCGGTGAAAACCGAAGCTGGCTATACAGCAGGGAGGTGGAAGTTCCTTTCCACCTCCCTGCTATACGGCGAGCCATACGCATTTCGTTTACAGTACAATCCTATGAAATGTTTAAAACCTAAGTTATAGGGCCTACATTGTATCAGAAAATATGTATTCAAGCCATATCCGCTAACCAAATACTGACAAACATGCTGTAGGAAATGAGTGTCTAGCCCTTTGGCACGTGCACCGTGATGCATCACTGAGCAAATAACGAACGATCCCATTGGTTGATTTAACGTCGCTACGTTAATTCGCTGCGTTAGTCGTTGAGTAGTAATTCAGAATTACGTCGCGTTGTAATTATTTACAACACAACGTAATTATTTGCGTCGCGTCGTAATTGGAATTACTACGCGACGTAATTATTTACGTTGTGTAGCATTAAGAATTGCAACACGACACTAATTCATTTAATGTCGTGACGTTAAGTCGTTGAGCAGTAATTCGGAATTACGTCGCGTAGCAATTCGATTTACTACGCGACGTAAATAATTACGTCGCGTAGTAATTCGAATTACGACGCGTAGTAATTCGAATAACGACACGACGTAATTATTTACGTCGCGTAGCAATTCGAATTACTACGCGACGTATATCCGTGTTTTTGACGGGCTCCTGCTTCCATAGATGAGATCGCACAGCGCTGTATTTTTCACATGTCCTGACACAACTTCCTGTCTTGTCTCCTCATGTTTATAAAAGGTGTGTGCCCAGTGCTTATCAAAACACAGTGGTGTTTCGCCAATGAGAATGGTGTCAAAAATTTGCCGTTGTAATCTATATCACGGTATTTCAAAACAAAGTATGCCCCTATAATTATGATGCTTCAATACTTGAACTGGCTTCACCGCGTTGATGATATTATCAAAGAAAGACTCGAGAGGCAGGTTCAGCTCTGGTGACTACGAGAATAGTCTTTCCTCTCCTTGAAAACAAATAGGTTAAATACTGCAGAGTAAAACCCTACTGTATTGCGGTGTGTGCGTGTCTTTTGTTCACAACTGTTTATGTGTACAAACAGAGAAAAAGATACTATAGCACGTTTATAACTGGTTATCTCGCAAATGTACACACAACTTCTTTGATATGACTCCGAAACTACGTCATCAGTGCCTTTTCAGTCTTCCTGGTATCTACAAACACTACACGTAATACACTACTCACAAGTAGCAACCAAATGATGTTTGACCTTCATAAAAGTTTATATCATACGTGTATTTGTATAATGAAAAGCATCATCTTCAACGTTTTCACTTGTCCATATATGAGAAGTTGTACATTGTAAGTGACGTTAAAGTCCTAAATCCTGCAGAACATGCTTGCTGACCACAATGGGGCCGAATTGCGAGACCATGCATAAACTGGAAAGTAAGATGGAAGCGGTTCAATCTGCAATTTAATTACGGAAACAAGCAATAATCATCTGACATAAACTGAGATGAAATAGCGCGTCATGAAAAGTGTACATCAAACCAACTGTTTCACAGTAGACTTGTCACAAACAAAATACATGTGTACAACTTTTACACTGTATGTCCATCAAATTAAAAGCGTGACCAAGTTTTAATCACCTAGTCCTGATTTTCTTCAATCATTACTCACTTTACCCAATAAGGTTATTTATAGATATTTTGTGTTCATTAGTCTTGTCCACAAATACAGTAGGCCTATATGCTTGAATTGGGTAATAAAGCAAATCCATATCTACCCTGACTTGTCTCGTACATGTATACTCTATCTTCGACCGGCAATTACCTATAATTTACATGCAGCTATACAATCAGCATAAATGTGTGCACATTGAATAATGTATACATCTTATTCCTTATTTTATCTCTCAATCTCATTGTTTCCTAGTAGCTCTCAGACAATGTCCAGCACACGGACAGGCTCAGAAAGTAGCAACCCGATGCACTACAGCTACATTCATCTCTATGTGCAACTTCAATAGCTTGACATGTTGACCCAATTGTGTTCGTAAATGTATACATAGACACAGTGCAGTACTGCGCATGGCCACCTTACTGAACGGTATAAGTGTGAATTGCAAATCATTACAAACATGGTTATTCTTCTACAAAAATATGAATAATTAACTTACACCTACACCTGTGCCATCATTCAGCATCAGCCAACATACAAGACTAAACTTCATTTTACCTTATACTTATATCACCGGTACATCTACTAAATGACATCTTGATATTAACAAGCGTTTACCTTCATGCTGCAAATTACAGGGCTCCAATATCGACCAGTTAAAATGCAAATACTTAGATTCTCTAATCGGTTCTGTCATTGTCAGACATCTATTCAACATATTGCATATACTGCGCGAGATATTTTCGACCTTGGACTAGAATAATTGATATTGTTCATAATCTGCAGAAGTACGCTTTTCATACCGAGTGCGTAAATGCTGCAATTCCCCTGTTATTGATGACTTTTGCTGAAATGAATATGAGGTCCCCACGTCACAAATGCAGGTATTGTCTGACCGAAATATGCATCAATTGTTTTTATGCATTCAAATTTGTTTTTTTCTGCAGCACTAACAGACTAAGCCACATCCCCAAAATATATAATTGTATATATATATAATACATATATACAATATTTATATATAATATATACACATTATTTATGTATATATCACTATTATCATATCAAATATAAATATATATATCATTTATATATATATATATATATATCCTCTCGTAATATGTTTCCTACAATAAAGTACTGAGTACTAGTAAGCTGAAATAAACATCACAATACCTAATGGTATGCAGCTTGCCATAACCAGGTGCATCAGCTCACATACAGAAAATGCTCTGAAGTGTCAGTCAGTCACACCTGTCTTGCTAATGTCAATGTCAGGTGAACATTAGACATACTAGACATTGTAATGCTTTTCCACCTGACTTTACCGGTGTTGACATCAAAAGAGTTGTCATATATATTCGGACGGAGATTAGTAGGTACAGAAATTGAAACAGTAAAACACCACGAAGTGCATTTGATTAAAAAAAAAAAAAAAAAAAAAAAAAAAAAAAAAAAAAATCTTATTTGTAGGGTTATTCGTATCAGTGGAAGTCAACATAGATGTCAGGGAAACCTTTACAATTGTCTGGCCCTGGCACTCGGCCTTTGACATATAAAAATTGAAACTGGAGTCAGATTATTTTAGCATGTCCTGTTCTTGTAGATTTGTCTGTGGTACAGTGTATTCAAATGCTTCATACATTTCAATAACTTGTCCATTTATCTTTACTGTCAAGGGCCCTATTCAAAGACCGTTGGATGATATCCCATGCAGAAAGCTTTCTTCTTCATGTTTCACAATATACAATCATTAGCCATAATAAATACCGTCCTCGCATTGTGCATTCAACTCTCAAGCATCATACTGAAAGAGGAACTTTACAAGTTATAATTATGAAGGTGTAATATTGCGCTTGCTGTTATCCCCCATCACCTTTCGAATAAACAACAGGAAGATATATAGGAAAATGAAACAAAAACAGGTAACAGTAAAACAAAATCATCCACAACAAACTTAGAAAAGTGTTCATAGCCAAGAAACAAAATTTAGTATCTGATCTGTAAGTATGTTGGACACAATTTCTTGTATACTGCCACTTCCAATGACAATTCTCAATCGATCACTTCAATCGATCAATTTAAGGACCATGGCTGAAAACAAATCGTGGTAGACTTTATTATGCCTGTGAATACCTTAACCCCGTAGATGAACAGGACAAACTTTGACTTGGAACTTTACAAACGAGCTCAGAAACTCGAAAACTGGCTTCCACACTGAATAGCTTGATGGAACCTGAACAGAGGGGCATCAAACACATAACCGGCCAGAGTTAAAAATAGAAAGATTTTTGAAGAACTTCCTCTTACAGCGCATACCGTCTTGTGCTTACAGGCATAATTTGCTGAGTAATGCTTTCAAACGTCAGGTCCCTACACAAGAAATTGCCGATTAACTTCAAATTGTTGCCAATTCGAATGGCGTGGATATTATGTCTGTGATGTCAGACCTGTTTTTTTTTTTTGTTTCGCACACTTCACTTGAACGTCGATTCCTGCCTGACCACTCCCACTTAAAAAAAAATAATAACAATAATAAATAGATAAATACAAAAAAAAAATACAGCACTGATCGTTCTGGAGTGAAAGTACCAGTTTATGATAGACATGTCTGAATCTGCATTTTTTTTTTTATTTTACTGTCTGTTCAAGTAAAAACAAAAAAAAAAGAAGAAGAGGAGGCAGAAATTAAAGTGACGAGGGCACAACATATACCCCCAACAGGTGTCTAGTTTGAAGTAAATTTATTATAGCCCCATCCTCATCCCTTTCCCGAGCTCCACTTGCTGGACAACACACATACAAGGCCATCTCGTATCTACAGCTGACGCATCAAGGGTGCTCAGCACCCAGAAGCAGGGATACAGCAATCATCGGTGATTTATCCCGATGCAGAGTTTTGGATGTGTCCACGAGAAACCAAGTTAAACTGAAGCAGTGGTTCTACTTTGCCGAGAGATATCCACAGTGAGACCATAGAAGAGGATATTTTGAAGCAAGACATGAGAGTAGATCAAGTATGGAATGAAATTTCCCTACTGAAGTTACCTGCAAGTGGTGGTGCAAAGCATCCTGCTCTAGTCAAGCTAGCAAAGATTGTACTGGTCAGGTCCTGTATCACAGCAAAGTTGACTGCAGAGGATTTTTAATTAGGTAAACAAGAACAAAATTGAGTTCCGTTCATGCCTCTGTACAAACGTCTACCTGGGGAACTTGATGACACGAAGAATTAAATGAGTATGGTGGCTACTGCAACACCCTGCTATACAAAGACCCATTTGACAGCTCCTCTGAAGCAGGCCAAGTAAGCTCCGTCAACTGGCCTAAAATCATCGACTATGAACTCGTGTAATCCTTGTTCTTGGTAAGATTGTTCTTACATCATTGTTCTTACATTGTTCTTACATTGTTCTTACATTGTTCTTACATTGTTCTTACTGTAGTACATGTATATGAATGCACAAAGGCAAAATAATGCTGATATGGAATAACAGATATACACCCTGTCGTGTTCGAGCCTGAATTTTGTTTGCACACCGTGTATTTGAGATAAGCTCGAACCACAGGGACTCCCTTCAACCGCACGGTGCTCCTTATCTTTACCTCTCCTTTATTGCCCAAGTTGCTATATATGTGACCTTGCACCACAAAACAAACAAAAAGTCGCCAGACTTGAATTTTTAGTTAAGATCATAATTATTCTGAAAGAACAGACTTTAAGCTTTAAAATGATGTATAACACAAGTCAAATGGACTCTCCTAACCTATCTAAATATTGGAAAGAAAGCACAAACTCAGGAAAAGTGTGAACTGAGAAAAAAAAAGGCTCTGAAGTACAGTGTCTATTCAAGCGCTTAATCTTTACCAAACCGTGCTGGCTGTGCGATGAATGGGACAAAAAACAGGAAGTAAACCACCAGAGTAACAACAATGAAGGGATTATCGGATTAAACTGAAATTAAGCATGCCTCATTAACACATTCTGTCCATAATCAATGCCAACTTTCAAAGCAGTAGCGTTATCTTTTCAAAAGTTATTAGAGTTGAAAGTGAAAAGTGTGTACAAGGTTTTTTCAGAAATGACAAAGGGACTCTAAAGACACACCTAATCAGACTATTCTACCAAAAATGTTCGAGATAAACTGCTAAAAAACTCACTTTCCCGCCCGTTTTATGATACCAAATTTTAGCATAATGTAAAAGAAGACCTGCTCTTTCAGAAAATATGAAAAGGTCAAGATCGGCTAGGTTGACCCATTTCACTTATTTTCAGTCCTCACGCAAAATCAGTGTGTGCGACTTTATGTTCGTTTTGTGGTGCACGGTCACATATTATATACAGTGTACATGAAAACTATCCCCCTCTCTCTGTAGGTGTTTAGTGTTTTGACTATGCAAACACCCCTAAAACAAAGGGGTACACGTATTTTATGCCACTCTCTTCCCCCTACCCTCAGCAAGAGAAAGGATGTGTGCTGGCTCCTTCATAGGTGAGAGTACAATATTCTTCATGCATATGCCTACTGTACTATAGTGTATTTAACCTGTGCATGGAGAGGTGTAATTGAGATTGACTAGTTATGTTCTGCAATGTTTACCTATTCTATACAGTGGAAGGGTTATCTGTCAGTAGTGTTTCCTTGCATTTGAAAGGAGGCTATGCTATGTAGAAAGTGTCATGAGAACTATTTGTTTATTGTTTGTCTTGCATTTGATCAACTATTATCTTACGATGGTCTGATTTTAGACATCATCGGTATATAATTAAACAAAGTTATATCGGGTTAATAGACACTCAGTTGCAAGTAGAGCTATATAAATGCTAGTTATGAAACTTTGCATTTACTCTCTGATGAAGTTTTATTAATGTTTGCATGAACTCCATGCTGCCGGTATATGTAGTTCCACAGGGATCGAATATACAATGTCAACTTCGTCATACTTTGATAAAATGAATAAGAATAATACAAGCTCCTCATTGTATATATCACTTTTGTGCATGCTCTGAGTGAAACCATTCACTTGCCACTTCATGTAAAGCACCGATTTGGATGAGGTATATTTTGAATATAATGAAATGATCAACCAATTGATTCCGGCCATTCAAATTAGAGTATTGCTCAGGTCAAGTGGGGACCCATAGCTTCCCAGTACAAGGCCAAAATAATGCACGATTTGGAAAAGAGGAGAGAGGTGTTCTCATTGCATGAGTGGGATGTTGGGTTGACCGACCAAGCTCACCACGAGATCAACTTGACCAATGACATCCCATTCAGGCAGAGAGCGAGGAGAGTCTCCCCAGCAGACCAGAAAGATCTTCGAGATCATATCCATCAACTCCTAGACAACAAGATTTTCACACACTCCAAGAGTCAGTATGCTCTGCCCCTAGTTTTGGTGCGGAAGAAGTCAGGAGCCTTGCGATTGTGTGTTGATTATCGAGAACTCAACCGACCAAGACAGACTAATATGCCGTGCCACTGATCCAAGACGCCGTGCCACTGATCCAAGACGCCCTTGACTACCTGAGCGGTTGCTCTTGGTTTTCAGTGCTGGATTTGAAGTCGGATTTCTACCAAATCCCGATGAAAGACCCCGACAAAGAGAAAACCACCTCCAGAGAATGCTTCAAGATGTAAAGGGGGCACCTGCTACTTTCCAGAGGCTTATGGAACAGTGTCTGATCAGAATCAACCTGACTGAGGCCATCACTTACATGGACGATGTCATCGTATTCGGCAAGACGCTGGAAGAGATGATCACTCGCCTCCTGAGGGTGTTAGACAGATTCATCTCTCACGGCCTCAAAGTCTCGCCCGAGAATTGTCTACTTTTCTGCACCTCTGTAAGTATCTGGGCCACATCGTGTCAGAAAAGGGTGTCCAGACAGATCCCAGCAAGACAGCAGCTTTGAAAGACTCGCCAATCCCAATCCCAGTGAATGCACTGAAATGGGCGGTTGCACAACGCCTCAAAGACTACCTGTACCTTGCCAAGAACACAATGGTATTCACGGATAATAACCCCCTGACATATGTTCTCAGTGAAGCCAGACTGGACACAACAAGCCACAGATGGGTGTCAGACCTTGCCAACTATGATATTTCTATCCACTACCGACCTGGCAGATCAAATGCAAATGCGAACGCATTATCCCGCCTACCCAAGAGTACTGGTGAAGACTCAACAGATCTCACCTTTCTTGAGGCTAGACTGAAGGATGATGTGGATGATCCAGACAAAGTTATTGGAGTTGACGCCACAAAGCCGGTCTTCATGTCAGTGTCTGCCACCTAAGACTCAAACCATGACAAAATAATTCCTGAGCCCCTCATTACATGTCTTTCTGTGAGCTCAGAGGCTGTCCCGGATGACTTTGAGTTTCCTTAGACCACTGCAATGCTGGACCAGGTAAACTGGAGAGATGCCCAAGAGGCAGACCCAGCAATCAGGTCAGCAATACCTTGGGTAAGAAAGGGCCAAAGACCAAATAGACGTATCCCCAAGACGGCAGAGGAACGGATCTTGGCTCGGGAGTTCTCCAAGTTGAAATTCATGCAGGGTGTATATTTAATCAGACAGAAGGGTCTATCTGCACATACATCCTTTGCCAGATTAAATAAATGATAGGGAAGATGTGTTCATTAGATCAGGCAGAAGGGTCTATCTTTTCAATATCCTTGAGGATGCATTGCATAAACATGGCTTCACAGGCCGACAAGTCCTGAACTTGGACGAGACTGGGGTCACAACGTAGGTCCCAAAGTAGTTGGAGTTAAAGGTGTAAAGCAAGTAGGACAGGTGACCTCACAGGATAGAGGAAACCTTGTGACCGTCTGTGCAGTGATAGCCGCGACTGGCCGAGCAGTACTTCCTGTCTTCATCTTTCCCAGAAAACAAATGAGAGAATCAATGATAGTAGGAGCACCAGAAGGATCACTAGGCATGGCAAATGCATTAGGACTGATTAATTGCAGCCCTTTATGAAACGGGGCCCACATAGCCTTCTACGCCTAACGTTAGAGTCTAGTCTATAGTTTAAAGTGACAGTCCACCTAGTATAAGTTAGGATCTATTTCTAGCAGTCCTAGCAGTGGTTCTACATTGCCGAGAGATATCCCCAGTTGTATGGAGATGAGGAAAGAGAGGCCAGAGAAGAGGAATTCTGCAGGTCTCAAGTTGATTTTTTGAGGATATTTTGGAGCAAGACATGAGAGTAGATCAAGTATGGAATGAAATTTCCCTACTGAAGTTACCTGCAAGTGGTGGTGCAAGGTATCCTGTTCTAGTCAAGCTAGCAATGACCGTGTTGGTCATATATAACAAATGCTGACTGCGAGAGGATTTTTGGTTTGGTAAACAAGAACAGCACTGAGTTCTGTTCAAGCCAATCTACAAAGGTCCTAGGGAACTTGATGACACGAAGAATGAGTAAGGTGGCTACAGTAAAACCCTGCAATGACTCATTCCGTAGCTCATCTCGGGGATTCCCGAGCTCGGGATAATCCCGGACACTTCAGTATCTACAAGAGAGCTAAGGTGGCGCTCTCGCAACATAATTGCCGTAACAAGTCATGCTGTCTGACGTCCCTTCCATGGACGTCTTCTGACTTCTTGCTTCCTGCTATAAAAGAGTCGAAAAAGAAGGTAAGTGACAGATCTTCACTTTTTTTGTTCTTTGTTTGTAATGTCTGTATGTTAAGATGCCCTCGACTATTATCTGCACTGTCTCGGCCTTAAAGTCGGTTTATTGTTCTTCTAAAAAAAAAGCATGCATTTTGCATGTATAAAATATATTATATATATATATATATTTATTTATTTATTTATTTATATATATAAATATATACATATATATATATATATATATACATTTATATATACGGTGCCGACCGCGGGAAACGTCACACTTTTCCGAGATCTGGACGAGGCCACTCACGCGTATCCCCGCGGGTACCCGCGGGTATACGCGTTCAGTGGACGAGTCCATCCGCCCGCACGGGAAATCCATCCTAGGGAATTTGCGTCTCGATAGACGTGTGTTGGACGAGGGTGGACGAGGGTGGACGAGGGTATTCAAGGGCACATTCCCGTTATATTTAACCAAGTTCTATTCTGACCGCTCAATCAAAATACATTTCATGGAGTTCCAACTTTCACCATTTTCATCAAATTCCGATTTTCGATTATCGATTTGATCACACTCTGATGACCACTGCCTTGATTGTTCGTTTCTTTCTAAAGAAGTACACCTGCGGAAGTTGTGCACATGCGTTCATCACTCGAGTATCAATAATTATTAGAACATATCGACATCGCTTACGATCATCTAGCCTCGTGGATCCGACACCGTGTCTGCTATTCACGACTTTTAACGACCTGCGCCAACATAATTTCATTGCTGAAATTTTGGTGGCCCAATCGGGCCACACAAAAGTCGGATGTTTGCCTTTACTTTTGGTAATGATCAGCGGTAACAATCGGCTCCATAAGATGCAAAAATAGATGTCGCATGTTTGCTTCAGATCTTGGAAATGAATCACGGTAACATTTGACTCCGTACATGATACTAGAATAACCGAATGTTTGCTTTGGCGTTCGGAAGTGAATAATAATAATATTCAACTCCGTACGATGATAAGATAAATGTCGGATGTTTGCTCTTACGTTTGAAAGTAAATAGCAATAACATTCAGCTCCGGAAGATGCTTAAGTAAATGTCGAATGATCCCTTTGACGTTTGGAAATGAATAACAAAAATATTCAACTCCGTACGATGATAAAATAAAAGACGGATGTTTGTTTTTTATACTTTCGGAAGTAAATAGCAATAACATTCGGCTCCGGAAGATGCTAAAATAGATGTCAAAATGATGGCTTTTACGCTCGCAAGTGAATAGCAGTAATATTCTGCTCCATACGATGCTAAAATAACGGTTGGATGTTTGCTTTTAAATTTAGAAATGAATAACATTAACATTCAGCAGCGTTCGATGGTAAAATTAATGTTCAATGATTGCTTTGATGTTCGGAAATGAATTACAATAATATTCAACTCCGTATATACGATGATAAAATATACAATGTATGTCTGATGTTTGCTTTTACGTTCGGAAGTAAATAGCAATAATATTCAGCTCCCAAAGATGCTAAAGTAAATGTCGAATGATCCCTTAGACGTTCGGAAATGAATAACAATAATATTCAAGTCCGTACGATAATAAATAAATGACGGTTGATTGCTTTTACTTTCGAAAGTAAATAGCAATAGCATTCGGCTCCGGAATATGCTATAATAAAATAATGTCAGATGATTGATTTTACGTTCGGAAGAGAATATCAGTAATATTCTGCTCCATACGATGCTAAAATAACTGTTGGATGTTTGCTTTTAAATTTCGAAATGAATAACAGTAACATTCAGCTGCATCCGATGGTAAAATTAATGTTTAATGAGTGCTTTGATGTTCGGAAATGAACAACAATAGTATTCAACTCCGTACGATGATAAAATATACAATATATTATGTCTGTTATTTGTTTTTACGTTCGAAAGTAAATAGCCATAACATTCAGCTCCCGAAGATGCTAAGGTAAATGTCAAAATAAGAGCCCTTTAACGTTCGGAAATGAATAACAATAATATTCAAGTCCGTACGATAATAAAATAAATGACGGATGATTGCTTTTACTTTCGAAAGTAAATAGCAATAGCATTCGGCTCCGGAAGATGCTAAAGTAAATGTCAGATTATTGTTTTTACGTTCGGAAGTGAATAGCATTAATATTCTGCTCCATAAGATGCTAAAATAACTGTCGGATGTTTGCTTTTAAATTTCGAAATGAATGACAGTAACATTCAGCTGCGTTCGATGGTTTGGAAATGAATACAATTATATTCAACTCCGTATACGATGATAACATAAATGTCTGATGATTGCTTTTATGTTCAAGAGTAAATAGCAATAACATTCAGCTCCGGAAGATGCTAAAATAAATAACGCATGTTTGTTGTGACGTTCGGAAATGATTAACCAAAATAACTCCGTATATACGATGATAAAATAAATGTCTGATATTCGGTTTTACGTTCGAAATATAATAATAACAATCAGCTCCCTTCGACGTTCGGAAATGAATGATAATAATATTCAACTCCGTACGATGTTTAAATAAATGTCGGATGCTTGCTTATAATTTATATTGCTATGAAGTTTCGCAAATAAATAGCGATAACATTCGGCTCCGGAAGATGCCAAAATGATTAATGTCACATGATTGCTTTTACGTTTGGAAGTGAATATCAGTTACATTCTGCTCCGTACTATGCTAAAATAAATGTCGGATATTTGCTACATGTGTATTACATTTCGAAATGAATAGTAACATTCGGCTGCGTTTGATGGTAAAAAACAAAACAAAAACAAAACAAAACAAAACACACACACAAAAAAAAAACAACTGTCTGATGTCTGCCTTGACGTTCAAAATTCGGCCCCGTACGATATGATTAAATAATTGTCAGTGATGACTCATTTCACTTTCGCAAGTGGACAGCAGTGACATTCGGCTCCGTACGATGATAAAATAGATGTCGGATGTTTGCTTTTATATTTGGAAATGACTAACTGTTAAATTCTGCTCCGTATACGACAGAGCTGCCAACCTTTGGAAGCACAAATTAGTACTCAGCAGCTCCAAAATTCGTATTTTCCACCAGAATTCGTATTTTTTCAATCTCCCTCTTTTTGCTATGAGGCCTACAGGCTTTAAACATAACGTTATGACACATGCCGAAGCATCCAGCTGGTCACCAGCACGATAAAGATTCTGAACTACGCAATGTTCAGCGTTGATTGATTGCTTTCTCGCAATGTGTACAAGTGCAAGTTTGTACCTCCAAAAACTTTCTGGGCTGATTATGGAAGCTTCCACTTTCTAGCAGGGGACGGGGAATGCTTGATCTTCTCAAGAGAGCTTCTGTGTGAGCGGATGCAAAACTCTGTTCTGTGTTTCCAATTATGTACTATCAAAACATAATCATGCGTTGTTTTCAGGCTTTTTTCATTTTATTGGATTTGAAACATCAGTATTTTTCGAAGTATTCCAATTCCTTTTCCCCTGACTGGAATCGGAAAGTCTGCTATAACGATGATCGCAAAATGCCGCGCTGTGTGTGGAAGCGCCGATGTGGTGCAAACACGTGGCTTCATTTTCAAGTTTAAATGAATGCGCCATGTGCTCCTGCCTATAAGAGGTTACTGCAAGTTCGATGGATCGAATGCGCCATAGCTGAGCTGAGCTGAATGGCTTGTTTACGGTAAACATGCAGTTTACGTTCGATATGAAGAAATCATTACGTCTTTCACGAGGGAAAAACACATAAAACAAACAAATAAAACAAACAAACAAAATACACCCACGAACGAATGTTGATAGTCAAAACTTTGAAAAGTAATATAAAGCAGTTTTGATGCGCGTGAACTGAAATTAATTGTCATTACACGTTGTATTTTGCTGTCTAACCAGGTGATGACTGCATCTCATTGGACCTACTCGTAGTGAATTTGTCTGGGCATACGAGACCTTTCATGTATTTCTGTGATTGCATTTTTAATTGACTGAATAATCAATCCTTTTTTTATTGTTCAGGGAACATTAGATATTCGATCAAGTACACTATAATCGACTGTTCGATGTTCCCTACTATGCGCCAAAAGAAAGGCTATAGACATAGAATCATGATATCTTTGGAATTATTCCTTTAATTCAACTAATGAGCTGGTTCTTCGATCGATATTTCCAGGATATTTACACGCTGTTTATTCCAATGCGCGCATTCTTTCGTCTGGCACGCACCTGGGTGTGGCACCTGCTTTTGTGGAAATTTCCACAAGGGAGAGGGGTGGGGTGTCAAGTTTCTTCGAGCCGAAGAGACTGCATACACAATCTCTTCGCTTTTATTTGTTGTCATTCGTGTTTTCGCCTTATTCTTTGCTGATATTCAACATTTAGATTTAACTTTACGAAAGTTGCTATAGCACATGGTTCGTTTTGTTGTGAGGTGTACGTAATTTCTTTTTTTTAAATCATTCTTGAGAGGGGAAAGAAGAGTAAGGGGGGAAAGAAGACTAGAGGGAAAGGGAAAAAACGTCACGTACGCTAAGCATTCACAGGAAGCCGTCTTTTTACACCAGTCACCAGCATAGTTATCATCACTATCAGACATCACTCAAGATCATTTTAGCCTTTTCCTATATATGATCAACATTAAGAAACACGTATAATCCCCCGAGATAAATACCTAAGAAACTCAATAACAAATACAAGGTATCAACACTTCCCAACAACACAAACATTTAGAAAACAACAAATAGCACATCGAAGCGGCTGGGATCAAACTCCGTCGCTTCGATTGCAGCGAAGCGGAGAAATCGCCGTTACGAAAATAACAGTGCGAGACACTAAGAGAATTACGTTTAAATACTTCGAAGTATAAAGGGAACGGATAAAGTGATATAAAATGGAAGAAATCGTACTAAACGAGGTGTGAGAAACGACGGAAATAAAACGAAGTTTAGTAGTAAGCTTAGCCTTAGGCCCTAGCAAAAGTTTTGCAGCACCGAAAGCTACGCGAAAATAAACACACATATGAAACTCGATATTGCGACGAGATCCTATGGGATCAAGTCAATAAACGATAAAAAACAAAGGAAATTGATTCATTTTGACCGGAAAATAGTTAGTTATAAGTATTCTGTTATATGAGATCTCCTTTAATAGGCCTAGAAATAATCGAGTTTCCACGATACTCGGGGAAAGAAAGTTCGAACGCTTTTCACCTGCACATATACTGCAGAGGGCAGTGCACATCAGTCATCAATACACGAACAGAAACTCACCTCTACAACTTCCTTGCAGAAAATGATGCAATAGCGTTGTAAAAAAACACACAACACTCTAAAAATCATTTCGTACTTGGGAGGAAAGGGACAAGAGGATGAAAAGAAGAGTAAAAGAAGCAGACATTGCACAACGGGACGCTTTCACCCCACCTCATACGGTACTGTAGTGGCAGCTGGCTACAGTGTGTAGACACTCCCCAGCCGGCCGGCCACACATGGGGATACCACGGCGATCCATGTAAACATCCAGGGTCCGTAGGCGACAGGGATTTACGCGCGCGAAGTTCTGTTCGGTGTACACAGTACGCAAGCAGCGATATGCGTGTGCGCACATTTTTCTATTCAGCGCTTTCCACATACGGTGCGTACGCGTTGCATCGATATCCCAGCTGAATACAGATAACATGGCACATGCGACGTGCGTTTGCTATATTTTTACCCATTATTTTTCCCCACTGTGAATTCGTACTTTCTAAGGACGTTTTCATATAGTCGTATTCCCTTCGATTTTTCGTATACGAATTTTTCTGAACGGTTGGCAGCTCTGGTACAATGCTAACATAAATAACAGATTATTGCTTTCACATTTGAAAATGATTAATGGTATAATAATAGGCTCAGTATGATGCTTAAATAAATAGAGGATGTTTGCTTCACATTCGGAAATCAATAAGGGTAACATTCAGCTCCATAAGATGCTAAAATGAATGTCGGTTGTTTGCTTTTATACAGTGTATTTGAAAATGATTAACGGTAATATTCGGCTCCGTGAGGTTCTAACGTACTATAGTGAATGTTGGATGATTGCTTTTACAATCAGAAATGAATAGCGGTAACTTTCGGCTCTTTACAATGCTAAAACAAACAATCTGGAAATGCTCCCACTTTCTCATCCCAAAAGTAAGTTATGACCACCTAATAGGCATCAACTTTTATAATCATCTATAAGCCTATTTGCTAAATCTTAGAATTCAGAATAATGGTGATAAGATGATCTACTTTTGTATTCATTTATTTTAGACATGGGTACCTGTCACGCCAGTAATGCTTAATAATTGTTTTTAGTAGGACCGATTTAGTTTTTCCTATGTTTTTCTTGATTTTTTTGGCCACCAAAAAAAAAAAAAAAATAGAAATCAATGATTTTGGTGGTCAAAAAATAAAAATTAGTTTGGAGCCCTGCGATATCATTGGGCTCATCATTACTTAATCTTTCCCATGATACGCTAATATTTATATCATCAACCTGTCGACGTCATCCGACAATTCATGATTCAAACCTTTTTTTTTCATCGTCCGCTATTCCTCATTTTTATCAATACACGGACAAATTACTATTTCATCTTGCTGACATTATACTCCTTTCAAGAACTTCATAAGCAAGCAAACATTGTAAACATTAGCAAGTGAGAACATGCATCTATCGCCGTCATACATAGAATATAAGAATACATCGAACACTTACAGATCAAAAGATAAAAAAGTGGCGATATTGCATGTTATAATAGAGACGAGATTAATTATGAAAATTGAAATGATGTTACAAGATTGCAATATATAGGACCCCTATAATAGAGAATCAACGATTAACATAAAAAAAATCAAGTTTCTATATATGCATAATACTGTATAAACATAATGATTATACCGTGTGTGTGTGTATGATATAACTATGTGCCAACTTCTAAACTGGTAAACTGGAAATATATTGCTCGGGTGATTGACGCACTCACTTATGAGTGATTGACGCGTCCTCCCTACTTAGCGAGATCGTTGAAGCTCACCGACAATGAAACAATATTCTTCATGTTTGTATATAAAGGTAACTGCTTCCCGCCCAAGCCTACTTTGAACACAGACAGGGTATTCTTTCTCATTCTAGAGTAATGAAGGAGCGCACTTTCGGCTGTGATCTAAGTCCCTATTATCATCATGAGTTCATGTCGCCGTTTAGTGATCTAAACTTCAGCTTTGCTGAACTGTTCAATGTCTTGAGCAGGAAGCGAAAACAATGGCTGGACTGAGGAACCTTCGTTTTTAAAAGGGGGAAATAGAAACAAAAAACAACAATGAAACCGAACAAGCCGGCCGAGCATTGTTTAGGTTAACCACGCGTGGTGATAATCGCGCCCATTGATCGCTCTGTCCAGCTGGCTTAACCCTATTCTAACTGGGAGGAGTTTTTACTGGGGGTGACCCCCCCCCCCCCCCCTTCAGATCTCGGCCACCGATCGCGCGATCGCTGCGAAATTTTTCCTGAAGATAGAGCTGGATGTCAACTACAAGATTAGATGGTCATACAATAGAAAAACATTGCCTTTCTATTTTTAATAAATTAATTATGCAAAGTTGTGCATGAAATCATATTTTCACCTATAACTCCATAAAAAAGACTGAAGTATTGCTAAATTTTTGTGTCAAAATTCCTCAAGACATAATTATGAATCAATTTTCATTTAAAAATAAAGCACAGTCAAAATCAATTTCTTTTGTTTTTTATTGTTTTGTTAATTTCTTATGTATTTTATTGTTTTTTTCGACCTTTTGTTTTGTGTTGTTTTTCAAAATTTGTTGCAGGCACTTTTTCAGGCTTATCTACACTAGAATTGATTAATTTCAATGGTTCAAAGATGAAATACTCTAATTTATATCAATTTAACCAAAAAACACAATTTGCATTCAATTTGCACACGATATCATGAATTTGAGCTGTTTTCCGGTTGACATGCATTTGCATAATATTACGTTACTTCAGAACGGTGTACTCGGACGTCGCAAATTTAGTCTCAAAATATGCGGAAGACTTCAATGAAAAAAGTTGTGAAAGGACGCGGCAAAATCTTTGCGCGTTGCAGAATCGTGGCGCGAAACGTGTGGGGGGGGGGGGTCAATTTGACCCCCCCCCCCAGTTAGAATAGGGTTAAGAGTATGCATATTGACCAAAAATAGTCAGAGAGATGCTAAGTTACTCTCACATGCTATCGCTACTATTTAAGTTGAAAACTGGCACTTTCTGAAAGGTTAAAGATGATCGTAAAATCAGTTCTGGCTACAGGATTTTATAATAATTATAATAGCATACAACATGTACCAAGTTTTCATCGTTTACCTGTCTAGAAAAGGCGGGAATACACCCTTTCGCAATTACCCGTACTTCATATAACACATCAAGTGGTACACTTATTTTTTTTTTCATCTTCCCACTGACCAAGTCCAAGTTCATTAAAAAAGAACAGATCCTTTTTTTTTTTAGGGTTCTTCAATTTTAAAGAAAGTATAGCTTATAGAAATCAAATAACATAAAATGAAGCATAATACATCGCCGTGTGACTGATTGTGAGATCTTGCTTTAGATATTGAGCATGATCATCTGCATTAAAATTTATTCATTTCTTAAACTTTGCCTCATCGTTTTATTTATTTTTTTATTAACAGTTGATCGTAATCTTTACAAATTGTAAAGCAGTCTGCTATAATACAGTAATAGTGTTACATTCGTCACTTGAAATTGGTCGGGTGACGCTCACAAAAATGTTTGAAAATCGCGCGATTATGTGGCATTTTGTTCGTTAGTTGGCGTCTTATCACTCCAAAGCAGTTCAGCTTAACTGTTGGCTTATAGAAGTGATCATCAATCGGTAAGGATTAGTCAGATGAATTCATGAATTCACTTTATGCATCACGGCTAATCGAACTATTCAACATCGTTGAAGTAACCATACCTTTTTATTTTCATAGTTCAAACTATTTCTTAACAATTATATGCAAAACGAAAGTACTCGACACGTTTTTCAAAATGCTCAGATGTAATGAGTCAATTCAACAAAGATTGCATTACGGCAACCTTTACTGACCTAAACAAGTTTTCTATAGAGCTATCAGTTCTGTTATAATGGCATTCTGATAACTTCGACTGCGTTTTGAATTCGTACCGAGCACAGCATTCAAAACAACGGGTTCCTCAGGTCCTCTTTAGGTACTGGTATACTTGCTAAAATCATTCTCTTTAGCTTCCATTGACAACAACATAGGAGGAGAATGGAAGCGATCAACTTTCTCGGTAAATGAGGCTTTTCGTATATAGCACACATTGCGTGCCTCTTTCTTTTTTTTTCTGTTTCTGTTGTTTCAAACTACACCGCAGCCGACACACACACAAACACACCAAAGTTTACATTCAGGCAACCGTATTTTGGTATTGGTTAGAATCGAATTATATCTGTCTTGTGATTGGCTAATTATCTGTAGCAAAAACAAAACAAAACAAAACAAAACAAAAACAAAACAAAACAAAACAAAACAAAAACAAAAACAAACACAAAAATGCTGAAAACTGCTTAACGAATATCGGTGGCGTGCCAAAGGAGTAAAATGGAGTCTATACTCTAAAGGGGCCTGAGCTTTTGATTCCAGCAGAATCTTCGTCAGAGGCAAAATGATAATCAGGCAGGGAAAGCAATCACATTATTAAGAAGTTCACACAACACGAACAGTCAGGGACACGGAACAAAGAAAACAAAAGGAGAGGGTGGGAGGTCATGGGCAAGGAGGCCAACAGGTGAAGGGAGGGGGATTAAAGCAGGAGGGTGGATAGACAAAAGGCATAGGAGGGTCAGTGATAATCCTGAGTGCCATGGGGGCATCCATTTAAGAGTGAATTTTCTCACACACCCAAGCTGTCGCCATGTATGTGTGTGCGATGAAGCGTTAACGCCGTCGCTAAGCAGGACTGTTGCATCATATTATAGGGGGGGGGGGGGGGAACGGGTTGTGAGCTTGAACATAACTAGCCTTTTGTCAAGGCCCTCTCGCTGTAATGGGCGAGCGAAGCGAGCCCAGCCGAGCGCGCCAGCGCGAGGGCCTTTTGAGATCTGCTTTACACATTATTATTCATGAACGTGAACCCTTCTGAATACTCATTTTAACGGGTTCTGGTCAACCAATGGAGTGGCGCGCTCCCCGCATCCTCAGCCTCGGTGTTGTCATGCCTGTTCGCATGCATCACTGACCGCCCGCGGAGGTCTGCCACAGAACTCTACACACTCTGTGTGTATAGAGTTCTGTGAGGTTTGCGGCGTGCATTCGCTCTATTCAAATCGGGTTCGAGCAGACAGACACGCTGATTGGTCGTCGACTTTTGCTCCCAAAATCGGGGAGCAAAAGTCGGTAATTCAAAGGGCTAACAAAAGGATGCGAAGCAGATCTCAAAAGGCCCTCGCGCAACCCCACTCAGCTGGGCTCTCTTTACCATACAGCGAGAGGGCCTTGACAAAAGGCTAGAACATAACCTGAACTTTGAGGGCGATTTTCTTTTTTTTTTTCTTTTATGACTTCTAGGGATGCGGAAAGGGGTTGTTTTATATATTATTGTAAAGATAAAACTATAAAATGTATGTAGAATTCAAGTATTTATATATACATGTGTAGACATGCCTAAAATTTCGTTTACTGCGACATACGCATTTCGACCGAGCGCATCACGACCTGTATGGACTACGCACATGTATTCTTTTATCTTGCGCTCTACTTTTGTGGGAATTTCTTCAAGCATAGGTGTCAGGTTTTCCTACGTTACGTCTGCGGTCATTAATTCCACATTTGTTAGTTTGTCTGCTTTCTTATTCTGTGTTTTCTGCATTTTACTTGAACTTAAAGGAGGTCTAGACATTTCGTTTGCTAAATGCACGCGAGTCACGTTGCATTGTATGATGTATTTTGTTTCGTTGACCATTCATGAGAAGCGTTTCTTTGAGCAAACTCTCTTTTCACACCAAAATCACTTATAGAAGGTAGTCATCCACATTGGTTATCAAAACAATAATTCCGTCATTTTCCTTTCGTTCAGAAACAGGAATCAGAATTCTCAACACGTCATCCACATTGGTTATCAAAACAATAATTCCGTCATTTTCCTTTCGTTCAGAAACAAAAATCAGTTATTCTCAACACGTTATTACAAAAATTACATCTCACAGCGATAATAGGGCCTACTAGAACCAACTCATCGCCGCAAAATGACACATTACGGTTACGAGGACATACACAATGCTTGAACAAATTACTTTGCTTCAAAATGTAGAAACAGATGAAGTGACATAACAAGAGAAAGGGCGCACCGAAAGAGGTACACTGTATCAAGATCAACTAAGATAAACTCTAACAAAAAAAGAAGAAGAAGAAGGAAACTATTTCCCCCCACACACACACACACACGCACACACATACACACAAACGAGTAGATACACAAAGGTCATATGTTTACCTTTGGGAGCAGTGATTTAAAAGATATTTTAGATATCACATGTGATGCATAATAGGTCCGTTGTGCAAAGCATCCTACATAATTTTTTGTAATAAAGCCTAGAATATAAGGAGATATCAGTATTTCTCTTATAGATTGTAAAGAACCTTCGGAATTAGGACCTTTGTTTCATTTTCGGATTAACGAACATTCGGCATAACGAACCTTATTTCATTTTTTGATAAATGAACCTTTGGAATAACAAGTTACAAACCTCATATTTTCGGATTAACGAACCTTCGGAATAGCGAACTGTAACCGTACACATTGTGTACTGTATTTTCGATCATACTTATTCATTTTTTTTTTCCAGCGGTTGTTTCTATCCCTATAACTCACATTTCAGAACTATGGGGGTTTTGTTTCATGTACGTGGTGAATTAATACGCCTTTAATGCAAGAGCAAAAACGTGGGAAAGTTTGAATGCTTTTCACGTGCACATCGTCACATAAAGAGAATCAGGTGCTGACGGACCATAGAAGTGTCTCAAAATCAATACTGCCATGCAGCTTGCACCAAAATCACAAGAAACACTACATGAAGATTCTGATAGGTTATATCCCGTAACAGGGGCGGATCCAGGAATTCCGTAAAGTGGGGGCGCACGCACCCCTCCCCCATTTTTTTTTTTTTTTTTTTTTTTTTTTTTTTTTTTACATTTCTTTTGTTTCAACAAAAAAAAAAGGGGGGGCGGGCGCCGGTTGCGGTCCTCCCTGGATCCTCCCCTGCGTAACCAAGTAAGTTTGAGGGAGAAAAGTTTGAGCCAAAAACACAGCGTTGACAAGTACTACCACAAATTGCATTTTAAATATGGTATAGTACACAGTACGAGATCTCTAGTTTGATTTTCATTTCGCTTCGAATAGTAGACGAGCAGTGACAATCCGTCAAAGTGCAAACTACAGCTAGGGCCTAGCGGCACAGTTTACAGGTCTACCTTCTGTTCACTGCATGGTACACATAAACAAGAACAAAAGCGTTTTCTTCTTTTGCATGTTAGCATGGGGACGATAGTGAATTAAGTTCACCAAGATTCAATGTTTGTAAACAAGAAAGCAGCGCGGAGCAAAGACCTCAGATCGTTGTATAGCACACGTGCATCTATTGTGGTAGCATTTTAATCAACGCACTAACACCATCTGAACATACTCAACGATCATGCCACACAATCACTGTGAAGGGGAAATGTTCAGCAACAACAAGAGCACGAGTATGTAGCCTATACCATACTGTACGCGCATTCCTTGAGTGCCAAAATATAATACAAGCTAGAAACACACGCAATAAAGAAACATCGCAAGTTCATGAACTGAGGGCCGTGGGAACAGCAACGAAATCGGGGCAACAGCGTCTCGTAAAGAATGTTTGACACTGCCATATAAAGACCTTTTTTTTTTTGTCTTATATCTTGACAAGATAAAGACGGTGTGATTTCGGGTGCTGTTCGTTATTCCGAAGGTTCGTTTATCCGAAACACACAAATTCCCTAAACCATAGAGGTTCGTTAATCCGAAAACGAAAAAAGGTTCGTTGATTCGAACATTTGTGGCGTTATTCCGAAGGTTCGTTAATCCAAAAATGACATAGGGTTCGTCATTCCGAAGGTTCGTTAATCCGAAAATGAAATAGGGTTCGTTATCTCGAAGGTTCGTTGATCCGAAATGATATAGGATCCGAAATGATATAGGGTCCGTAACGAACCTTCGAAGTAAGTCGAGCTTTGTTTCATTTTCGGATTAACGAACATTCGGAATAACGAACCTTATTTCATTTTCGGATTAACAAACCTTCGGACTAAAGAACCTTACTAACGAACCTTCGGAATAACGAGCTGTAACCGTGATTTCATATCCGATTTGTTTAATTGGACCTTTTATAAGCTATGATTGTATCGAATCATTGAGAGCAATGAAATTTAACGGCCTTCTGTCCGCCGTATCAAAAGTGTGATGATAAAGGGGATCTGCGCATTGTCATTCGAAATACATGTAACTACATGTAACTCTACATTTAAGAAATTAGTCTGATTATTATAGCAACTGATTTGGGGATTGATAGTCACTACTGACAGTTTTTATTCTCATAAACGGCACCTGTCAATCTCACAGGCGTCAAGTCGAAGCAATCACACGTCATGCATTGACCATAACGTAAAAACGACAGAACTCTACACACAAGAGTTCTGTGATAAAAACGGTTAACAGCTCGTTATTCCGAAGGTTCGTTATTCCGAAGGCTCTTTATTCCTAAGATTTGTTATTCCGAAGGTTCATTGTTCCGAATTTCATTTTCGGATCAAGCGATCTTCGGAATTACGAACCTTCGGAATAACGCCACAAATTTTCGGATTAACGAACCCCTTTTCATTTTCGGATTAACGAACCTCTATAAGGTATAGGGAATTTGCGTGTTTCGGATTAACGACCCTTCGGAACAACGAACCTTCGGAATAGCGAACCTTCGGAATAACGAACAGCACCCGATAAGAACACGCTGGGCACACAAGACGAGTATGTTTGAACCACATGGCGCACTCACTGCTGGCAGGGCAAGCACGTGCTTTGCTCATCGAACTGATCGTTTTTATAGCGATCATAATATCGCTGCACAGCAGAGATTCGTATTCCAATGCACAGTAGGCCTACTCGCTCTCTTAAAAAAAAATAATAATAAAAAAAATGAAAACATTCACACTTGAAGGGGTGGATACATTTAAAACGGAGTCAATTTAGAGTGAAATTGGAGTGAATTTTGAGTGAAAATGTTCATTTTCACTCGGAGTGACCTCCGGGATCACTCGAAGATTTTGGAGTGCTCTTGATGTAGCGCGATTCCGCTGCTTAAATGCATTCAATTTTGCTCATAATCATTAATTTCATCCTTCTTTTTTTTTTTCTTGGAAAGCAAGCACTCCTTCAAAAAAGGGAAAACCCCGATTGGACAAATTGCGACGTAAACATGCATTGATATAGTTATGTGATACGTATAAACAATTATCATGAAAGGAGAGAAGGGTACCTACAGTACATGTATCCAAGATAAACATTATGCATGCACGTGTAGTACCACTTCTCGGGGACTCGAGTAAAGTTAAACGCAGCTTTGTTGATTACATAATGCCACTCTGGTGGTTTCGCCATACCCTTCTCTCTCTCCTATGTTTTCTTTGTTTTCTCCCTCTCTTTGTCTTTTTCTTTTTTCCTACAAATCGTGTACTTTAAGAATAGACAGACGGTGTTAAACTTCAACTCAAGTGGCTTCTTAAGATCCGCGCCTCTTTCATCCATCTTAGGGACCGTGACACTATTGTGAATGACACAATTAAAAGCATCACACAAGGACTTTCACGCCTCGTTAGACCTTTAAGACTCAGATCTTTTTCTTTTTGTGTGTGTGTGTGTGTGGACGTGGACGCCATTGGGAAATATCAAGCTCGAGACAATAAGTGGCCACTTACAATATAATGACCGACCGATGTTGAAGGTAGATTAAATCAGTAACTAAGTCAGATATTGGGGAACCAGTAAATAAATAGGCAGCGATCGACACTTCGACGGTTTGCCAATCTAATGCGCAGCGATCGACGTCGAAAGTGTCGATCAAATACGTTATTTACGGTCGACGTCGAAGGTTGATAAAATCAGTAAGCAGCGATCGATGTCGAAGGTTGATAATCGGATGGGTGCTGTTCGTAATATTCCGAAGGTTCGTAATTCCGAAGGGTCGTTAAATTCGAAACACACAAATTCCCTAAACCTACAGGTTCGTTAATTCGAACGTTTGTGGCGTTATTCCGAAGGTTCGTTATTCCTAAGATTCATGAATCCGAAAATGAAATTAACGGAACAATATACCTTCTGAATAACGAATCTTCGGACTAGAGAGCCTTCGGAATAACGAACATCGGAATAATAGCTACCGATGTGTAAGGTTGATAAAATTATTAAATAGCGACCAATGTCCAAAGTTGATTAGGTCATACCGTCCGACGTCAGTGATCGAGAAAACTATAAAGTAGCGGCTGATGTCGAAGGTTGATGAAATGAGGACAATTAAATCAAATAGGTATAGCGTCCATAATGTCGAGATCAAATAAAATTGAGCAGCAACGAAGTGTCGAAGGTTTATGCAATCAACTTGGTATCGCACGACGTCGAATGTTAAGCAAAATTATCTGATTTTATCCGATTGTTTTAGCATTGTAAAGAGGCTAAAGTTACCGTTATTCATTTCTGATCGTAAAAGCAATCATCCAACATTTACTAGTATTTTGACACCTTACGGAGCCGAATGTTACCGTTAATCATTTTCAACTGTTAAAGCAAACAACCGACATTCATTTTAGCATCTTACGGAGCTGAATGTTATCCTTTTTCATTTCCAAACGTGAAAGCAAACATCCGCTATTTATTTTAGCATCTAACTGAGCCGATTGATACCGTTAATCATTTCCAAATGTAAAAGCAACAATCTGTTATTTATTTTAGCATCGTTCGGAGCAGAACATTACCGTTATTCATTTCCAAATTTAAAAGCAAACATCCGACAATCATTTTAGCATCGTACGGAGCCGAATGTTACTGTTTTTCATTTTGAACGTCAAGGCAGACATCAGACATTTATTTTACTTTACCATCAAACGCAGCTGAATGTTACCGTTCTTCATTTCGAGATGTAATAGCAAATATCCGACATTTATTTCATTATATGGAGCAGACTGTTACTGCTATTCACTTCCAAACGTAAAAAGCAATCATCTGCCATTTTTGGGGCATCTTTCGGAGCCAAATGTTATTGCTATTTACTTTCGGAAGTAAAAGCAAACACCCGACATCTGTTTAATCATCATACGGAGTTGAATATTAGTGTTATCAATTTCCGAACATCAAAGGGATCATTCGACATTTATTTTAGCATCTTCCGGAGCTGAATGTTATTGTTATTTACTTTTGAACGTAAAAGCAAACATCCGGCATTTATTTTTATCATCGTACAGAGTTGAATATTATTGTTATTCATTTCCGAACGTCAAAGCAAAGATCCGACATTTATTTTAGCATCTTCCGGAGATGAATGTTATTGCTATTTACTTCCGAAAGTAAAAGCAAACATCCGACATTGATTTAATCATCGTACGGAGTATTATTGTTATTCATTTCCAAACGTCAAAGGGATCATTCGACATTTACTTTAGCATATTCGGAAGCTGAATGTTACGGTTATTATTTTACTTTCGAACGTAAAAGCAAACATCCGGCAAATTACTGATACTTTTCAAATGATTTTCGCGGATCGATTTCAGCTAATTTCCTTCATGTAGCCGATGGTTGACGGGAGAGTTTGATTTTCATATCATTAATTCCGCGCTGGAGCGCTCGGGCAAATGCGGGTGTTTAGACGAGCGTGAAAGTGCGGGCGACTTCCCTCGTCTGTACGCGTCCAAACGCCCGCGTATAACCTAGTACGCCCGGACGAAAGGGCTTCCCGCATTTGCCCTAGGGGTTTGCGTGACGTTTCCCGCGGTCGGCACTGTACAAACAACAGAGGGGACAAAACGGTTAGAATCCATGAACTTAATCCCAAACAGCCGTTCAAGATTACCCCACTAGCCGATTGTCATGGAGCTCCGCTAAGCACTACCCTGGTATCATTCAATTTGGTATACTCGTGGCGTTTTTTAAAGCCGCTTGAATATCTCCCTATTTTCAGTTCTTTTTTCATACCCATCCGCTCTTTCAACAGGATGTCACTTACATACATATTTAAGAAAAACTTCCCGTATAAAGAACAACTAAGGTGCTCTACACGAGGCAGTGACCAGTATCAGATGAAATGAGCTAACATTTGACCAAGCATCACAACGATATTGAATACCAAAGGCATTGCATGATCATGCGAAAGCCTCAACTACTGCAACAACGATGTGCATTGGACATAAAATCTTGTCCAGATCCTTAGGAGATCAACTGTTTGAATATGCACTTACAATGAGTGATATGTTCTTTGGCTTAACCCTAACTTGCCATGTAAAGACAGAACACATACGATCATGAAATATAACTAATAAAAAAGAATGTAAGCGATATTCTTGTTTATGAAATTAAATCATAAATCAAAGGTGATTTCTTATGAAGCAGTTCTTTCAAATGTCCAACAGCTTCGATAATGCAGCAAGTGAAATATCAAAACTATTGTGGCAACAAGTGATATTGATAGGGAATTCTTACAAAAACTGTCACACCATTGGATGTTTGAATGTCTTTTTTTTATTGGATAGGGTTATAAAACTAAACGCCACCGACAAAACCACAATCGCTTTCAATTACAATCTAGCAGGAGCAGTAGGGTATGTACAACTCTGTAAATACCAAAAATACCAGTGGCATACTGATTAAACCTAACAAGCTTTAAAAACTCAGTAAAAATCACTCCTGAATTTAATAAATCTTTAAATTGAAAATAAATATTATAATAGCATCTCCATACAATTTTAATTACTCTTTACTAAAATTAATTTGATAGCATGCGACAAGATGAGCTCTGACTGATGGTATGCATCTTTGGCTTTGCCTGTAACTATGCGTACAGAGCTCTTATTCATTTTCTCTTTTCCTTGCCGCAATAAAAAAAAAAAAAAAACCGAAGTCCACGCGCATGCGTACTCTTATTCCGAAGACGTAAGTCATGAATATTCATATAATGTAGAATTGGGGGTCCGGAACTTATGTGGGAAAAATAATTTCGCGGCCCAGGCAGGGTTTTGTTGGTCTGTTCTGTGGCCGGGGGAGGATTGATTCAAACCCCCCCCCCCCCCAGATCTCGGCCGTCGATCGCGCAATCGCCCTGAAAATTGGCACATACATTACTTGACGCGTAATC
This sequence comes from Diadema setosum, assembly GCF_964275005.1. Classification (NCBI taxonomy): domain Eukaryota; kingdom Metazoa; phylum Echinodermata; class Echinoidea; order Diadematoida; family Diadematidae; genus Diadema; species Diadema setosum. The sequence goes on from NC_092697.1 coordinate 17,735,157, forward strand.
TACCAAATTATAAAACACAAAATTGAATTATATTTTATAACTAATATTCGTGAAATCATAAATTTTGCTCTAATTCAGAAAATAAACTAATGGCATCCTAATTTTTGGTGATATTATTCCTTGTAGCATTTCTACCATTGAACTTGAAAAAAAAATCTGGTATCAAAGTTAATTTCTTATGTATTCTATTGTTTTATGAATTTCTTATGTATTTCTTTCTTCTTCAACCTTTTGTTTCTTTCGGTCTTTTTTTCACAAAATTTACTACAGAACTCATTTTAAGCATAATTATGCTAAAATTAATTTATTTCAGACTTTGAAAGTGAAAATAATCATCTTTTTCAAGAAGGTGAGAAAACTCTATTTGCATAGTTTTTGTACACAAAATCACGTTTTTGAGCCATTTTCGGTCTGACAAGCATGTATAAAAGGTCGTGCAGTCATAAGATGTGCGAGACTTGAAAGTAAAAGTTCGAGCGGCGTGGTAAAAAAAAAAAATCGCCCGGCAGAATGGTCGGGGGGGGGGTTGATTCAAACCCCCCCCCCCCTCCCCCCGCGGCCCTTTTAGGGTGAACACCTGACAAGCTAAGGTCTGTAGCATTCGAACTGGCATGTGAAAATGGAATCAAACACTTGTTCGATCACGAATAGAAGCAGAGAAATACTGGCTGTACAGATTCTTGAAACGGTACCAGAGTCCGAGTCTCAATAGTCCCGAACCAACAAGTCTTTCCAGAGCAATACATTCTAGAAAACGGAAGTGGACAAAGTTTACAATAACCTAGACACATCTCAAATGAAAACATGAAAACATAGAAGCTAGCGATGTGTACCATTGTGATGAGGTGGGCATGTCCTCCCTCCAGAAACCCAAAAAGTCTTAGCCAAAAGAAGGAAGAAACAAGTAGGCCAAATAGTAAGTGCGGAAACCACAACTGCCCTAGTGTGCATGAGCGCAACAAGAATTTTTGTTCCAACGATGTTGATACAATTTTTAAAGAAAAAAACGTGAACAAGCAGTCGATGACGGATGCTCCAATCTGCTCCATCTTTGGAACGTCGACGACTGAGTGGATAAATACACAGCTCTTCACAAAATGGATGAGACCCTTCATCAAACACACCCATATTTACCTAGACCAGAAAATTCTTTTGGTTCTCGATACTCATGAGTCACATCAAAGCATTGAAACTCATTAATTCTGCCGTAGTAATGGTGTGATCATGGTATCACTGCCTCCCTTAGGCTACACATCACATCAACTCCAACCTTCGGATGTTACACTCTTCAGTTCTTTGGAAGTTGTCTACTACAGGGAGTGTGATTTGTGCATGAGCCTCCACTCTGGACAGCTAATCACACAGTACAAAATTGCCCATCTCTTCAAGCTGGCATTGAATCATAAGGCTACAATGAGCAAAGGTTCTGCTTCTTTGACAGTTTCTCCAGCCTTTGATTTCTCTTCCTCCTCTCTCTCTCCATCTCAGCTCGCCCGCGTTCAGACTTTGCTGTCTGAATATGCTTATGTGTTCAGTCAAACACCTGATGAGTACAGTAATGCAAACCTTGTTCAGCACACAATACCTACTGCAGATGCTACACCTGTAGGAGTGTGTGCGACAGTGGACATATAGATCCTATCCTGTTGTCAGGGAGGAAATCGAACGTCAATGTAAAAAGCTCCATGATCCTGGTGTGATTGAGCCCAGTACTTGTCCATGGAGTTCACCTGTGGTGATGGTCAAAAAGAAGTACTGGTGGGTATCGGTTTAATGTGGATTATCGCAAACCGAAAAAGGTCACCAGCCCAGTCTCACATTCGCTCCCACACATTGATGATACAATTGATGCTCTGGCTGGCAACTGCTTCTTCAGCATGATGGATTTGTGAAGCGGATACTGGCAGGTTGGCATGCATCTCGAGGACAGTCTGAAACCTGCTTTCAAAATGGGTACTGATCTTTTCCAATTTAAGGTCATGCCTATGGGTCTGCGCAATGCACCTTCTACGTTCCAGAGGTTGATGCAAATGGTGTTACAAGGTCTTCACTATGGCTTTGTCTTAGTGTACCTGGATGATGTGATTGTCTGTGGCCGAACCTTTGATGAGAAACTTCAACGTCTCATTGAGGTTTCTGATCGTCTTCGGTACTCTGGCCTGAAGTTGCGTCCTGACAAGTGCCCCTTCAGTCAAACCAAGGTGAAGTTCCTTGGCCATGTTGTGTCCCCATAGGGCATACTGCCTGATCCATCAAACATCGAAAAGGTACGTGACTGGCCTGCCCCCACTGATGTGACAGAAACGCGGGCATTCCTTGCACTGAATAGGTACTATCACCAGTTTGTAAAGGATTTCGCTCATGTTGCCCAACCGCTCGTCCACCCAACAAATACATGTAAAGAGATTCCTTTTGTTTGGTCAGAAGAATGTGACCAGTCCTTCCAATTACTGCGTCAAACTTTGATCTCTCCTCGTCTCATGCTTTCCCAAACTTCTCCCATTCTTTCACTCTCAACACAGATGCATCCAACTTTGCTGTAGCAGCTGTTCTTACCCAAAAGATTGAGGGTAGAGAACATGTCATTGCTTACGCCAGTCATATACTTTCTCGCTCTGAACATTGGTGGTCTACATACGACCGGGAATTGTGGGCGATCGTGTGGTCAATTCAGCACTTCAGACACTACCTTCTCACGTTACTTTTATGGTTGTGACAGATCACAGACCACTGACGGGGCTGAGAAAAGTGTCAATCACTCATGACAACACTGGCAGGTGCAGCGGCCGGTTTGCTGGAGCTCAATACATTCAATTGGACGATTGAACATCAGGATGGCATCAAGCATGCAAATGCTGAACGATGCCCTGTCTTGGGTGCCTGATTCATCTACGGAGCCCAACTCAGCAGCTGCTGTTCATGAGCCCCACGGTTGCTTCTTACTTCTCCCCCACTTCACTCATTTGCTTCAACCTCCTTCCCCTATATCAGTGGAATTTCGTGTTCCATCACCTACTGTCTCTCAGTTTTCTTGTTCATCCCCTTGCACTCATCTGCCTACAGACAGTTCCAAGCCAGTAACTGGTGATGCCATAGATGGTACTGCTTTCTGTGCAACCCTCTTGAATACCGTTGGAGGCCCAACGTTATTGCACAAACTTTAGGTTAGACGATTTGGCTTTACTATCGCAAAAGTCTAAAAGTCTTTGACGTCATAAGAAAAGTGTCATCTTAAACTTGCGATGTTTGTGATCAGCTGCCCTGCGGTGAAAGTCTATGAAACTTACACGTTTAAAGCAAAAATCGCAACCCGGTGTGAACATACGGGGAAAAGGTCTATAGTGGCATAAAGAGGTACCCTGGGTAAGTGGTTTGAAACCTTAAGATGGAGGAATTTGACAGGAAAAGAAAAGCTTACCTCACAGAATACCAGAAGTTTGCTTTGGTAAGATTTGCCAAGAATTTAGGATGCGGGATGACATTTTGAGGCCAAAACTTGGTCCCAAAATCACTTTCCAACAAAAGGGAAAGGTATAGGAGGACATTGCAACTCGTCTTAACGCCGTTAATACATAATATGCCAAGCGGTCAGTGAGTGATGTTAAAAAAGAAGTGGCACAACATAAAGAGTTCAATGAAAGAGAACCTCCTTTGGGGAAAAAAAGCAACGGAGCGGACAGGTAAGATTTCTTTTGTTTTTAAAATTAGTGTTTTGTAAAAAAAACAAACAATCAACTACACGATACTGGCACACAGTAGTCACTCATAAGTCGGGAATAAGAGAACATGTAGACAGTAAAGGGCCTTCTATACTCAGATCAGAATCAGAGCCCTTTATTACAGAGTTTGACCAACTCTGTATGTTTTCGTTTTCTTTTTTTTTTTTTTTGGTCAGGGGATACACAGGCACTATTGTGTGCCCACTTCTCTCGATGTCTTGACGTCTGCTACAGAGCCATTATCAAAGTGCACATTGAATCGTGTTGACTTCTCCGTTCTTGTAGACGCCTTAAGTGAAAATGCCGTGCTGTTTGGCGTGGGGATGCTCAAATCGATCTGGAAATGGTGTTGTTATGAACAGATTTCCTCGAGACCCTGAAAGACGACAAAATATGGGAGGTAAAAGTGCGCCGAACAACTGGAATGCCAATGATTGCTCTGTGTTGTGTTCGGTATAGTGCTATTGGATGTATGAGTCTATGAGATGACTAAGGTTGGACTTACTACTCATCGACTGGCGACCACCACTTCATTAACCCTAAAAAGACTGGGCTATTTTGGTAGCTCGAAAGACTGGGGGGGGGGGGGGGGCCTCACGTCCGGCTCAGTCGACGGCTTGCCAACTTCGCATATTCTGCTCAACAAACAAAGCCGCCAAAGCCGATCGATAAATCGCTAATCACTGCTAATCCCGCGGCACAATGAAAGCGTTTTTCGTGCTTTTGTTCCTCTCATATACGGCTTGCATTCTATGTGGTGATTGAGTATCAAGCGGTGTTCTCAACTAGATTTGCTCGTACATTCTAAGTTTCTGTCACGGTTTTATGTGCAAAAGTCATGCCTCTACAGTAATGTACCAACTGGTCATTCGAAAGAGAAATTGAAAATAGATTCGTCATACAATTTATATTGAAACAAAGTTTGCATTCCTCTTTTACTGTGCCTACTATTATGCCCATCCTAACAGAAATTTGTAGAGGTTATACAAATTAGAAAAACAATTCTTTCTCAAAGCATAACTACCTTCGTGTCTCGGAATAACGTGGCACACAGGGGGTTTCCACCATGGCACATAAAGAGTTAAGATCTCGGCCGTGGATCGCGCGATCGTCGCGGAAATTTGCACAATGGTAGTGTGCGATGTAATCTACAAGATCGTATATCTAAATTTTACAAAATAGTCTTCTTTTACTTTATTTTGATTAGTCATGCTAATTTATGCGAGAAATCAGACTCTTTGATATAAATCAGTAAATAAAGCTCCAAAAGTGCTAATTTTTGGTCTAATTATTCTTTGTGGCATTCTTAGCAAATGTACTTGAAAAAAAATCGGTATCAAAATTAATTTAAATTAATTGAATTAAGTTAAATACAATGTACGTTGTGGCCTTTCCGGGAAAATATTCTTCGGTTTCACCTTAAAGATCCTGTTTACCATTGGGAGCAGTGATTTAAAAAAAAAAAAAAAAGAATGTTTGAGATATCACATTTGATGCATAATTATGAGTCGGTGAGTTTTATCACAAAATATCCTACCAAATAAAAGAAAAATTCAACAAGGCTTAAAATATAAGGAGATATCACTATTTTTCCCAATACACTGTAGACGGTTTAGTCTGGAAACATTTGTGACCCTGCACCACAAAACCAACAAAAAGTCGCCAGACATGGATTTTCAGTTAAGGGCAGATTCTGAAAGAGCTGACTCTAAGCTTTAAAATGATGTATAACTCAATTCAAATGGACTCCCCTAACCTACCTAAATACCGGAAAGAAAGCAAACACTCTGGAAAAGTGTGAACTGAGAAAAGAGGCTCTGAAGTACATGGTCTATTCAAGCGCTTAATCTTTACCAAGCCATACTAGTTGTGCAATGAAAGGGACAAAACACAGGATGTAAACCACCGAAGCAACAACAATGAAGGGATTATCAGATTAAGCTGAAAGTGAGCATGTTCTATTAGCACATTCTGCCCATGAGTAATGCTAACTTTCAAAGCAGTAGCATCATCCTTTCAAAAGTTATTAGACTTGAAAGTAAAGAGTGTGCAAAGGATTTCAAGACATGAAAAGCAGCCTCTAAGACAAACCTGATCATTCTACTCTTCCCCCAAAATGGGTTGTAGAAAAACTGCTAAAAACACACTTTCCCATCCATGTTATGATACCAAACTGAAGAATAACGTAGACGGATAGCTCTTTCAGAAAATATGAAAAACGCAAGATTGACTTGGTTGAACCATTTCACCTTTTTTGAGTCCTCATTTAAAATCAAGGGGTGCAACTTTTTGTTTGTTTTGTGGTGCACAGTCACATTTTTATTATAACTACTGTCCACAGTTTGTATATCTAACAATAATCTAAGCTGATTATATGGACTCAATTTTTTTACATTGTTTGTTTCTGTCCCTTACTCACATTTTACAACTATTTTCAAGCATTAATGCTGGGTTTTTGTTTCATATACAAATGGTAAATTATGCCTTTCATTTCATTTCACCAGGGCAGAAAATGCAAAATTCACATCACCGGCTCAGACTGTTGACTCGTATCTTACGCACGGAAGTCTCTGTGACGATGCAAATGACATTTTTTTCCATCATTATTATTATTTTTTTTTTTTACTTTGCGCCGGTGCACGCTCATTATTTTACCCAACCGCTTGTCATTTACAATGCACGTAGCTTTGCCTAGTGAATGACAAAAAAGATGTGTGAAACCATCAACGAGTATAAACAGAGGATTTTCTTCAGTTTTTTTCTTGTTTTTTACTGGAACCCTCCTGATTTGTTTTTCTTTTTTGGTTATAGGAATTGTTAGAGTACTCTGGCGTATTGCGCCCAGTTCCACACGTATGTCTTACTTTTGATTTTATACGCACGAAAGTTATTGTGCAAAGATGGTCGGTCTAAATATACATGTAGGTGGTCAATGAGTAAGCAGACTGTATACCATACCAGGTGTCACTAGTACGGCTTGGAAAGAAATCTGGGTAGACCAAGTCATAGGAGGGGCTACCAGTGTTCTAGCCTAGGCCCCAAGTAGGGCCTAAGTCTGCAAAGATTTACAAAAATTGTTCTTTATAATGAAAACCAATCCAATCATGGCAAAAATGAGGTGGAAGATTATTGTGTGAAATAAGCGTAGTTATGTAGGTAGGCCCTTATAGAGGTTTAAATCCAATCATGGCAAAAATGACGTGGAAGATTATTGTGTGAAATAAGCGTCGTTATTTAGGTAGGCCCTTATAGAGGTTTACTTTCGTATATTACGAGAATTTAGAACAGGACTATGTTAAGTTACATGTATGTGTAGTATGAAAGTCATTTAGCAGGGAGAATGAGGCAATTCTACAATACTACTACGATATGTACCAACATCCACTAACACAGGTCCATTGACATCGACTGATACGGCGCCATCGACATCCACCAACACAAATCTAGTCAGTTCTGCCATGTAACACTTAACGCCATCCCCAACAATCAATACAGCAGATAAAGGTAGCCTCTACTACCTACTACCTAGCTGGGTACTGCATTACAAAGTTGAAGGAAAGAAAGATGCTTTGCAGATTGAGCCTGCAAACGATAGAGCAGCAATCACCGCACGACGGAAGCCTTGGAATGCTAACTAAATTGAAATAGTACAACGAAGGGTGTCTGGCATGCTGTACCGACAAGAGCTTGCAGCTCACTGAAACTGCCGAGTTTCTCTGCAGATAATGTGCAAGAAAACTAATGAGCATGGACAAGAACTTGATGGGTGGCTGAAGCACATTTCTCACGAAAAATTTCGCCCCTCAGGAGCAAGCAGATTTTGTCTTTGGACTGAACTGATTTCAACTAAACAGGAGAGACATGAAAAGATTGACATGTCGTTAGATCGACAGGAATGCAAATGGAGTGCCCTAGTATCAGATTTGACTGATCAGAATAAAATTGACTTTTTCATTCAAGGCCCATGGGGGCCCCATTCAAGCACACGTTTTGAGGACACAGCCAGTTACGCTTGATGAGGCTCTTAATGCTGCAAATGCTGAGGAA